>NC_043754.1:24780430-25080430 GCF_902148845.1 Salarias fasciatus
GCAGTTGTGGACGATGTGGGCCACACAGTTTGCCTTCAAATTGTCATTGTTTTTCTCTTTCAGTTTCTGGATGACAGAGTTGTATCTCCCATTAGTCACACTAGCATTGTCAGCTGAATACGCAGATATCAGGCTTAGTCCCAGCCCATTTTCCTTCAGCTTGGTAATTATCTGGTTGTGGATCCCAGCAGATGTTTCATCAGTGTCATCATAGAAATCGAGGACCTTTGTAGTCCCAAGTCTGGCGTCAAATATCGCACTGAGAGTGGGAAGAGCTTGGTGGTCCCATGATTGGAAGCATCTGAGGCCACTGAGAAGAATGACATGTGGGCTGTGAAACATGTAGAAGTATTAACATTGTTTTATACCTGCTGTCTGAAAATAAGAACCCTTAAGAATCAACATTATCAGATAACGATACACACACAGCTAGCGGATCTACCAGCAAACAGACAGGACCAGGAACGGGTGACATGATTAGCTAGGAAGCTAACACAACAATGTTAAACACATGAACAAACCGTTGGTTGTTGCCTCCCGTACTCAGTGGCGTTTTGAGGTCTTTCAGGCAAACTTCGACAGGAGCAAGCACATCAGTGACGACGGCTTCTGCCTTCGTCCGGCCACAAGCCACCCTCTTGGAAATGTCCAAGTCAGGATAAATCGTTGGGGTTAGCTTTCTGCCATGATCTGCTGCTCTGTACGATGTAGCGTGTTGGACAATGTGACACACATTTGTCACCTCTGCAGCAGTGACTTTTTCAGCAAGAGAATAGTTTTTGGGATGGAGGAAAGCATCCATAGATTTGGATGTCTCTTTCTGGGTCGCCACCATGCCCGATGGAGAATGTCATCTTGCAAAGGTCACAAAAAGCCCTCCCAGTATCCCCCTCAACATCTTTCACCAACCAATAGTAACTTTTCCAATCTTTTCTGTACATACATTTTCTTTAGTTCGTCGATGGTAGCACCTGTCTTTCTCACTCTCCATTTTACAGTGACAGCTGATAGTAAGCACGCGTCTAACCCCCTTGTTCCGGTGCAGTTGACATGGCAACAACAAATAGGTGATGGCAACTAACCTGGCGTCACCAGTCTCTCGCGCCAGTGATGGAGATGACAACAGCGGTGAGAAAGCTGAACGCTAAAGTTAGGTTTTTAACATCAGCTGCCCGGGGCTCGGGGAATAGGGTAAACAAGCTGTTTTTTAGAGCAAGCATTGATTATGCGGGACATGGTCTCAATTTGCAGGACATGTAAAATGGGCTTCAACGCTGCACGCGCTATGTAGGACAGGTGGTCACCATATTTGTATGACACACTAATCCAATTTCTTTTGGTTTTTTTCTTGCAGTGCACAGAAACACGACCACCTTGCCGTACATCTTCGTGGGCTTCTCACTACAGCAAGCACATTGGAGGAGCCAGACGAAATGATGCAAAGTGCTGCTGTGGTGTTTTCGTGTTCAATATATTTATTAATTTTCCACACAAAGATACAATACAAAAAAAAAATAAAAAAAAAAAAAAAAAAAAAAAAATATATATATATATATATATATATATATATATATATATATATATGTGTGTGTGTATAAAATAAAATAAAATAAAAACCCACCCAAACAATCAACATCCCATTCACTGTCAAACAGAATTATAAATCAGATCAATACAAATTCACGACCTTTAACATGGAGTCAGCCAGAGAACATCAGACCAAAATTAAGCAAATAAGCAAAAAATAAATAAAAAAAATTTTTTTCAAGAAAAATAACTTAATCCTGCCTGGACTTGTGTAGATGGTTGATAAAAAAAGTTAAGAAAGGCTTCCAAACTTTATAAAATTATTTTTCAGAACCCCTCAAAACAAATCTAATTTTCTCCGATTTAAGATGAAATAACACATCTTTAATCCAATATGATACAGTGGGTGGAGCTGTGTCCTTCCACTTCAAAAGTATTAGGCGACGTGCCAACAAAGTAGAGAAAGCAATCAGTTTATGACCCCCTGCCGGTAATGCTAAATCATCAGTGTCAACCCCAAACAAAAATAAAAGTGGGTTAAGTGTAATTCTTGTGCCGAATATGCAGGAGAATGCCTCACAGACCCCTTCCCAAAAGAGCTGTATTTTGGGACAGAGCCAGTACATATGAATCAGAGTGGCTTCTGCCGACTTACATCTTACACAATTTGGATCCAGTTGAGGATACATCTTTGCCAATTTTGATTTACTAAGATGTACTCTATGCACCACGTTAAATTGTATGAGGCAGTGTCTTGCACAAATGGAGGATGAGTGAATTTTCTTTAAGACCTTTCCCTAGTCAAATTCAGTAATACAGTTTTGAAGATCTTGTTCCCATGACCGTTTAATAGTATCCATAGAAGTAGAACTTAGACGTGAAATCAAAACAAGCATTGTGGATATGGCTTTTTTCTTATTTGGGCTAAAGCACATAATCTCCTCAAATATATCATCAGGGGGTTTATTAGGGAAACCTGAAATGGAACATGAGACAAAATTCCGGATCTGTAAATACAGGACTGTCTCAGAAAATTAGAATATTGTGATAAAGTTCTTTATTTTCTGAAATGCAATTAAAAAACAAAAAAAAATGTCATACATTCTGGATTCATTACAAACCAACTGAGATATTTCAAGCCTTTTATTATTTTAATATTGCTGATTATGGCTTACAGCTTAAGAAAACTCAAAAATCCTATCTCAAAATATTAGAATATTTCCTCAGACCAAGTAAAAAAACAAAATTATAACAGCAAAACAAAATCAAACATTTGAAAATGTCCATTAATGCACTCAGTACTTGGTTGGGAATCCTTTTGCATGAATTACTGCATCAATGCGGCGTGGCATGGAGGCAGTCAGCCTGTGGCATTGCTGAGGTGTTATGGATGCCCAGGATGCTTCAATAGCGGCCTTTAGCTCATTTGCATTGTTGGATCTGGTGTCTTTCAGCTTCTTCTTGACAATACCCCACAAATTCTCAATGGGGTTCAGGTCAGGGGAATTGGCAGGCCAATCGAGGGCAGTAATGCCATGGTCAGTACACCAGTTACTGGTGGTTTTGGCACTGTGGGCAGGTGCCAGATCATGCTGGAAAATGAAATCATCATCTCCATAGAGCTTTTCAGCAGAAGGAAGCATGTAGTGCTCTAAAATCTCTTGGTACACAGCTGCATTTACTCTGGACTTGATGAGACACAGTGGACCAACACCAGCAGCTCAATCAATCAATCAATCAATCAATTTATTTTTGTATAGCCCAGTATCACAACAACAGTTGCCTCAGAGGGCTTCAAGATGTTACATTTGTCGGTAAAAGTAAAAACAGTGAATAAGCATAATGGTAATATGTCAATATTTACAGTAACGAGACAGAACGAAGCAACCACCGCCTTCGACCCTCACATCCGGCAAGAAAAAACTCCAAAAACCCAGTGGGAAAAGAAGAAATCTTGGGGAGAACCACAGTATGGAGGGATCCCTCTCCCAGGGACGGACAGCTTTGGCAACAGCTAGCATGAGACAATAAGAAGTAAAGCCTAGGACTATGTTGAGGACAGTTCGTTGGACGGTCCAGCACAAGAACCACGGATCCCAGCAGTAGAACCGAAGCCAGTCCACGGGCAGGACCGACAGGGGTGTCCTCCCGGTCCGGACGGAGCTTGTTCATAGGCCTTCGTAATAGTGGAGTCAGCAACTGAAACTGGAGAAGACTCCCCCTCGAAGGGGGGGACAGCAGGTGAAAAGCAATGAACGGACTAAAGGGAATAACATTCAGACATTAGAGGACAGGGCTCAGTGCACCGTACTTCCCACAGCATTCTAGCTCCTGGGGCAGCTTTGTGGATACTTAACTGTTTAAACTAGTATTTAGTTAGTATAGTTTAGTTTAGTTTAATTTAGTTTGGTTTAGTTTAATTTTGTTTAGTGTAATTTGGTTTGGTTTAGTTTAATTTAATTTAGTTTAGTTTAGTTTAGTTTAGTTTGGTTTGGTTTAGTTTGGTTTAATTTGGTTTACTGTAGTTTGGTTTACTGTAGTTTGGTTTGGTTTACTTTAGTTTGGTTTGTTTTAGTTTAGTTTAGTTTAGTTTAGTTTAGTTTAGTTTAGTTTAGTTTAGTTTGGTTTGGTTTGTTTTAGTTTAGTTTAGTTTAGTTTAGTTTAGTTTACTTTAGTTTGGTTTGGTTTGTTTTAGTTTAGTTTAGTTTAGAATCCCTAGCTGACCTGATCATAGGCTGCATCGAAGAGAAACGTCTTGAGCCTAACCTTAAATGTGGAGACTGTGTCTGCCTCTTTGACACCACTTGGAAGCTGGTTCCATAAAAATGGTGCCTGATAGCTAAAGGCTCTTCCACCTAGTGTCCATTTAGAGACTCTAGGAGTCACCAGTAACCCTGCATTTTGAGAGCGAAGTGCTCTGATTGGTTGATAAGGCGTTAAAGCATCTTGGAGATAGGTTGGAGCCATCCCATTTAGGATTTTGTAAGTGAGGAGAAGGATTTTAAATCTAACTCTAAACTCGACTGGAAGCCAGTGAAGAGATTTTAGAACGGGAGTAATGTGTTCACGTCTTCTAGTTCCAGTTAATAATCTGGCGGCTGCATTTTGAACCAACTGAAAGTTTTTTAATACACTTTTTGGGCAGGCTGCGAGAAGGGAGTTGCAGTAGTCCAATCTCGCAGAAACAAATGCATGGATGAGTTTTTCTGCATCACTTCTAGGTAGAATGTTTCTTATTTTAGCTATGTTGCGCAAGTGGAAATATGCTGTTTTTACAAGCCAGGTTGATGTGTGCTTTAAATGAGATATCCTGATCAAATAAGACCCCGAGGTTCCTCACAGTAGAGGAGGAGGATACACTGACGTTATCTAAGGTAATAATCTGTTTGGATAGACACTCTCTCAGTTTATGGGGGCCTAGTATAATGACCTCTGTTTTGCCAGGATTCAGACGGAGATAGTTCGTAGTCATCCAGGTTTTAATTTCTCTGATACAGTCACTGAGTCTGTCTATTTGATTAGTTTGATCAGGTTTCATAGATAAATACAGTTGTGTGTCATCTGCATAGCAATGAAAACTGATATTGTGACTTCTAATTATGTTCCCTAAAGGAAGCATATATAACAGAAATAAAATTGGCCCGAGCACGGACCCTTGAGGAACCCCATAACTGACCTGGGAGCACGGTGAGGACTGTTGGTTAACGTGAACAAATTGGTACCTATTAGATAAATAGGATTTGAACCAGCAGAGGGCTTTTCCTCTGATGCCAACCTCACATTCTAACCTCTGCAGGAGAATATTGTGGTCGATTGTATCAAAAGCTGCACTGAGGTCTAGGAGAACCAGGATTGAGACTAGACCTGCGTCAGCCGCCAATAGCAAGTCATTAGTGACTTTAACTAACGCAGTCTCAGTGCTGTGATAAGCTCTATATCCTGACTGAAATTTCTCAAATAAACTATTGTCCTGTAGGTGGCGGTAAAGCTGTTTAACCACAACTTTTTCCAGGACTTTTGAAATAAAAGGCAGATTTGATATCGGTCTGTAGTTAGCTAGAATATCAGGATCGAGATTAGGTTTTTTCAGCAGTGGTTTGATTACTGCGAATTTAAATGACTGTGGCACATAGCCATTTTCTAGAGAGGTATTTATTATAGTTATGATCGTATTTAAGATAACTGGAAGGATATCTTTGAAAAGCTTAGTTGGAATTGGATCTAGGAGACAGGTTGAGGTTTTAGAAGACATTACAATTGAAGTAATCTCAGCCCCATTTACTAATGAGAAACTATCTAGTATTTCAGGTATTTCAGGTGGAGGCAGTGGCTGGATTCCCTGAGCTTGATCTGAGGAAAGCGCTTCACTGATTTTACCTCTAATGGTTATGATTTTATCATTAAAGAATTTAAGAAAGTCATGGCAGTTTAAAGATTCTGGGATTACTGGTTCCACTACAGTATGACTGGTTGTCAGTCTGGCTACAGTGTTGAATAGAAACCGAGGGTTATTTTTGTTTATTTCTATTAAACGAGAGTAATATAATGTCTTGGCTTTAAAAAGAATTTGTTTATAGCTTAGCAAGCTACATTTCCAGGCCTTCAGAGATTGTTCTGATTTAGATTTACGCCACAGTCTTTCTAATTGCCGAGTTTTTTGTTTGAGAACACGGGTTTCAGAATTAAACCATGGAGCAACGCGCCTGGGTCGATTGGTTTTCAGCTGCAACGGGGCCACTACGTCAAGGGCAGATTTTAGTGAGTGCATAGCACTGTCAACAAACTGATCACTATTATCACCACTGGTCAATAAGCTCATTTCTGTGAGTTCACAAGATAATGCAGCAAATGCAGGCTGGATCAATTCTTTGTACCGAGCCACAGATTTTTCAGATAATGTCCGTATCAGCTGAATTTTATCTTTTTGAGCACAGTAGTCTTCAATCAAAACCTGAAAAGTAATTAAAAAATGGTCTGAGAGTATGGGGTTCTGAGGGAGAACATTTAGGTCACTGACTTCTATCCCATATGTTAAGACCAGATCCAGGGTGTGCTTGTGACTATGAGTGGATTCATCAACATTTTGAGTGAAACCGATACTATCTAATACTGCAATAAACGCATTACTCAAACTATCACCAGAATCATCCACATGGATGTTAAAGTCACCTATTATAAGGATCTTGTTATGAGTCAATACTATATTGCTTAAAAACTCTGAGAACTCAGTTAAAAAGTCAGAGTAAGGACCAGGAGGTCGATACACAATAATTAATAGCACAGCTTTTTGATTCTTCCAATTTGGACAAGTAAGCGTTAGTATTAAGCTTTCAAAAGAGTTGAATTTAACATTAGTTTTGGGTTTAAGAAGAAGACTGGAGTGGGAAATCACTGCCACACCTCCACCTCGACCTGTTGATCTAGCTGTTTGGAAATTAACATAGGTTGGAGGGGTACATTCATTGAGCCTCACATAATCATCTTGCTGGAGCCAAGTTTCTGTTAGAGCAAGGAGATCAATGTTATTGTCACCGATAAGGTCATTAACTAACAGAGATTTAGTGGAGATTGCTCTAATGTTTAGTAGACCACATTTATGTATTTCCTACTGGAAAAGTTATTTTGTCTTGTACAGATGTTAAGCTTTTTACCCATTGACTTTTTTTTAATGCTTTGAGCACTTTGGACAGACTCAGTCTCTGTTAGCCTAGGTAAACCTCCATGCTTGACTTGTAAAAATCCGGGAGCAGGATTAGTGACGAGATCAACAAGATCAACAGAGGAGTGTTCTACACGACTGCTCTGCGCCCGGGGCTCATAGCTGGATTGTCAATTTAGAGTTCGAAGCCGATCAGCCATATTGTGAGCTAAAAGGGCTGCACCATCCAAAGTTGGGTGGATGCCGTCCCTGCGGATGAGCCCAGGCTTTCCCCAGAAGGTGCGCCAGTTGTTTAGAAAAATAACTCCGTTTTCCTCACTCCATCTAGACAACCAGCGACTGAATGATGAAAGTCGGCTATACATTTCATCATTGACCAAATTGGGCAGGGGACCAGAGAATATTACGGCATCAGACATCGACTTAGCCAATTCACACACCGAGGCTACTTGTAATTTGAGCACCTCTGATTGTCTCCGCCGGGCATCATTACCGCCTGCGTGAATCACGACTCGACGGAATCTCCTACCTTCCTGTTTTAAAAGCCTAAGGTTCCCCTCGATGTCCCCCACTCTGGCCCCCGGGTAACACCTAACCTTCACCGCTGGCAGCTTCACGTCTCTAACTATAGAGCTGCCAATCACCAGCGTGTCCAGTTCAGCCGGCGTGTCGTCGCTGAGGGGAGAGAACCTATTGCAGACGTGAAGCGGTTCTTGGAGTGCTACGTGGCGGTGCTTAGCACTAGCCTTCCTCCGGACTGTCACAAACCGGTCCTGGTCTTGTCCCGGCTGCTCGGGACACGCTGCGGGGCTAGGCTTGCTAACACTCCTCTCACTGCGGGAACGGGCTGCGAGCCCTGCCGCTACCTCGCTATAGCTAGCGCTGCCCTGCCCCTCACATCTGCGCAGCCGCTCCTCTAACTCGGTTACCCTGGCCTCCAGCGCTGTCAATACACTGCACTTTACGCAAATACCCCTATCGTCAAGGGAGGCAGGGTTCTGACTCAACATACGGCACACTGAGCAGGAAAGAAAAGAAGACAGAGGGGAGGACGCCATAGCGGTCCCGGCGGACCAAGCTAGTTAGCACGCTAAGCTAGTTAGCACGCCGGTGGCGCTAACGGCGGAGAAGAAATGTAATTCACGAGAGATCGCTTGGTCAATCGGGGGCGAAGTAACCCCGGGGGCGTAAATAACCCCGATTTTTGATTGCTTCGTGAATTAACAGTAATAGCAAGAGAGAGACAGCAAGCACTTCAGTCGCTCGCAGGCTTCAGCAAGCTTCACCAACACGGAAAACACTCACCGGAGTGACGTCAGACGCTCAGGCTGCGCAGAATCTCTCCCTTCCCAAATGTAAAAAAAAAAAAAAAAAAAAAAAAAAAAAAAAAAATTTTTGATTGCTTCGTGAATTAACAGTAATAGCAAGAGAGAGACAGCAAGCACTTCAGTCGCTCGCAGGCTTCAGCAAGCTTCACCAACACGGAAAACACTCACCGGAGTGACGTCAGACGCTCAGGCTGCGCAGAATCTCTCCCTTCCCAAATGTAAAAAAAAAAAAAAGCTGACATGGCTCCAAACCATCGCTGACTGTGGGAACTTCACACTGGATTTCAAGCAACTTGGATTTTGCTCCTCTCCAGCCTTTCTCCAGACTCTGGCGCCTTGACTTCCAAATGAAATACAAAACTTGCTTTGGTCTGAAAAGAGGACTTTGGACCACTCTTCAACTGTCCAGTGCTTCTTTTCCACAGCCCAAGTCAGACGCTTTTTCCGTTGTCTTGAGTTCAGAAGTGGCTTGACCATGGGAATACGGCTATTGTAGCCCATTTCCCGGACACGTCTGTGAACAGTGGCTTTTGATACCTGGACTCCAGCTTCAGTCCACTGTCTTTGAAGCTCCCCCAAATTCTAGAAGCGGCTCTTCTTCACAATGCTGTTAAGCCTGCGGTCATCTCTCTTGGTTGTGCAGCGTTTCCTGCCACATTTCTCCCTTCCAACAGACTTTTTGTGAATGTGCTTTGAAACTGCACTCTGTGAACAGCCTGCTCTTTGAGAAATTTCTTTTTGTGTCTTACCCTCCTAATGGAGGGTGTCAATGATGGTCCTCTGGACAGCAGTCAGATCAGCAGTCTTCCCCATACTTGTGATTTAGTTTACTGAACCAAGCTGAGTGTTTTTCAAGGCTCAGGAAACACTTGCAGGTGTTTCGAGTTATTTAGACGATTCAAGTGATTAGTTAAATAGCCTACTAGTATACTTTTTCATGATATTCTAATATTTTGAGATAGGATTTTTGAGTTTTCTTAAGCTGTAAGCCATAATCAGCAATATTAAAATAATAAAAGGCTTGAAATATTTCAGTTGATTTGTAATGAATCCAGAATGTATGACATTGTTGTTTTTTTAATTGCATTTCAGAAAATAAAGAACTTTATCACAATATACTAATTTTCTGAGACAGTCCTGTATCTAAAGAAATGAGAGGCGGGTAAATTATACTAGTTAGCCAGTTGTTCAAATGAAGCGAAGTTATATTCAATAAATAAATCCTTTAAAAAATTTTAACCTTTTCTTCTGCCAGCCATGAAATGTAGCATTGTGTAGGGAAGGGAAGAAGAAGAAATTAGATGCGATCGGGCATCTTAAACTCACCCTTAAAAGGCCAAAGTATTTTTGAAATTGGAAACAAATTTTGACTGAGTCGCGGACCACAGGATTATCAGTTGTCCAGTTCTTTGACAAAGGAAGAGATGCATCAACAACAGACAACAGCAAAAAAGGAGCAAAGGAAAGCTTTTCCATTTCCACCTATGCAGGCCCACTGTCGTCACGCTGATAGCGCATCCAAAAAGAGAGGCAACATAAATTAGATGCCCAGTAATAATGACGAAAATTTGGTAAAGCCAAGCCTCCATCCTGCTTTGATTTTTGCAAATGTTCTTTACGTATACGTGGTTTCTTACAGTTCCAAAGAAAAGATGAAATTATAGAGTCCAGTTTCTTAAAGTAGACATTAGGAACATACACAGGAAGGCTCTGAAACAGATACAAGTACTTAGGCAGTACAGACATCTTAATCACATTCACCCTCCCCACTAGTGAGAGGGGGAACGGCAACCACTTTGACAGATCTTGTTGTACATTGTGTTGTAGTTTAGAAAAGTTTTCTTTAAAAAAATCACAAAAGTATTTTGTCACCGTTATGCCGAGATAGACAAAACTATGTACTGCTATCTTAAAAGGGACATTGATTTTCGCTATTGTAGAGTCAGGCATGTTCAAAGACAGCAATTCGCTTTTATGCAGATTCAGTTTATAGCCTGACACACGACCAAATTTATTGAAAAGGTCCAGAATGGAGGGAATAGTTACCTCCGACTCCGATACAAACAGCAGGAGATCATCAGCATATAAAGACAGTTTGTGTTCAATTCCATTCCGCGAGATGCCATGAATTGAGTGATTATTTCTTATAGCTATTGCCAAGGGCTCGATGGCTAGAACAAAAAGGAGAGGGCAGAGGGGACAGCCCTGACGAGTTCCACGATGTAGACGGAATGGTTCTGAATAGTGATTATTGGTGAGTACCATGGCAGTGGGGCAAGCGTAAAGTAACTTCACCCAGGACAGAAATTGATGTCCGACCCCAAACCTACTCAAGACCTCAAACAGGTAATCCCATTCCACTCTATCGAATGCCTTCTCTGCGTCCATGGAGAGAAGGCATTCTGAGTTGGCCTGGCTAGGTGTGTATAATATATTGAAGAGGCGCCGAATGCTAGAAAAGGAGCGTCTGTTCTTAACAAAACCAGTCTGGTCAGAAGCAATAATATTGGGCAAAACTCTTTCCAGTCGATTTGCCAGAACCTTCGCCAATATTTTATAGTTGGAGTTCAAAAGCAAAGTCAGTCTGTAGGACCCACATTCAAGAAGGTTTTTGTCCTTTTTCGGAAGTAGTGTTATATAGGCTTGATTCAAACTGTTGGGAAAAGCACCTCTGGCGAAAGAGTCTTTATATAGATTAGCTAAAATGGGAGATGATTTTTCTGCAAATGTGGCATAAAACTCACTCGGCAGACCATCAGGGCCTGGAGAGTGACGAGACTGTAGTGATTTTATTGCTGCCGTGATCTCCTGCTGCTGCAAAGGTGCATCCAGGGCAGACACCTCATCCGGTGACAATGTTGGAATGTTGAGATCCTTAAAAAAATCAAATAGAAGATTAGGGTCATCGACACTATCAGAGCTATACAGATTGTAGTAATAACGCTGAAAAGCATCATTTATCCCCTGATGGTCTGTAATAGTCCCTCCATCCAGGGATATAACCCCATTAATAGTTTGTTTGGCCCTGGCAGACTTCAGCTGTCTCGCTAAAGCCTCCCCAGCTTTATCTCCATGTTGATAAGTGTCACTCCGATTTTTTAACAATAAATATTCTATAGAATGTGAAGTAAGTATGTCATATTCCGCCCTAAGCTTCAAGCGCTCTTCATATAAATCTTGGGAAGGGTTCCGTGCATTCTGATTATCTAAATCTGCTATTTGCTTCTCCAAATCTTTTTGTCTAGCCATAGAAACCCGTTTTTTATAAGATACAAAGGATATCACTTGGCCGCAAAGGTAGGCCTTAAGGGCTTTCCCAACAGTTAAAGCGATACTTCAACATTTTGGCAAATTGGCCCATTTAGGGCAATTCCCTAGTCATTTAGAACAGCCTTACTTTTTTTGTGAGGGCGAGCTGTTGTTTATTCAGCGGTGGGTCCGAGGAGAGCTTCACGGCAGACATAATGGAAGTGGATGATACAGTTGCTTCCCTCGTCAAACTCATGAAATACACAATCCAACAACCCCAAAACACTTTGGTGGACACGTTATAATCCACACATTCACTACGCTGTGAAATATTAATGCAAAATTACGAGATTGGGTGGTTTTTGCGAAGATTGCTAAGACGGAACTACTTACTAAACATGCCATCTGGGCGTAGTGATTTCAAACGAAAAAGTAGTTCCCAGTATTTGCTTCAGTGTCATAACGCTACAATATTATTTGTTGGTGTTCCACAGCGTAGTGAATGTGCGGATTATAACGTGTCCACCAAAGTGTTTTGGGGTTGTTGGATTGTGTATTTCATGAGTTTGACGAGAGGGAACAAAAATACCATCCACTTCCATTGTGTCCATCCCGAAAACCTTCCCCGACTCACCTCTGAATAAACAACAGCTCGCCCTCACAAAAAAAGTAAGTATGCTGTTCTAAATGGGGGTCACAGTAGCTCAGTTGGTAGAGTGGGTCGTCTTATAACCAGAAGGCTGGCGGTTCGATCCCCGCTCCCGCAGGCGTAAAACTGTCGTTGTGTCCTTGGGCAAGACACTTCACCCACCTTGCCTAGTATGAAAGTTGTGAGAGTGAATGGTTGGTGGTGGTCGGAGGGGCCGATGGCGCAGATTGGCAGCCTCGCTTCCGTCAGTCTGCCCCAGGACAGCTGTGGCTACAACAGTAGCTTACCACCACCCAGTATGGTGTGAATGAATAATGCAATGTAAAGCATCTTTGAGTGTCCTGAAAAGCGCTATATAAAACCAATGCATTATTATTATTATTATTAAATGACTAGGGAATTGCCCTAAATGGGCCAATTTGCCAAAATGTTGAAGTATCGCTTTAAAATCGAAACATCTGGCATCATGTTAATTTCTAGAAACAGAGAAATTTGTTCAGAAATGAACTTAACGAAATTTTCATCGCTCAATAAAAGAGAATTGAACCTCCAGAGCCGTCGAGGGGATTCCACCCCAGGTATGTTCAATGTCAACAACAGAGGCGCATGGTCAGAGATAACAATAGGCTAATATTCACATAACTTAACATTAGAGGTTACTTCGTTATCAGTAAAAAAAATAATCTATTCTACTATACGTCTGATGGGGTTTCGAAAAGAAGGTGTACTTTCTATCCTGTGGGTGCAAAAAGCGCCAGATATCTGAAATGCCATATGTCGAAAAAAAAAGACTGTAAATAAGAGGCACATTTTGGAATTGAATACCCAGTTCTTACAGATGATCTATCCAACCAGGGATCTAACATAAATTAAAGTCACCCCCCATAACTAATAAGTGAGAGTTTAAACATGGCAGGAGGCCAAAAACACATGAAAAGAAATTGGGGTCATCACAATTTGGGGCGTAAATGCAAGCCAACACAACTTTAAGACTAAAAAGCAAACCAGTTACCACAACATATCGCCCATTCGAATCAGCCAGGGTTGGCAAAGGGGTAAACGGAACTTTCTTATTTATCAATATTGCGACACCTCTGGCTTTCCCTGCAAAAGTGGAGTGGAACACCTGCCCCACCCAACCACTTTTCAATCGGACATTGTCTGCAGTCTTAAGATGGGTTTCTTGAATGAAGGCTATACTGGCATTCATATTTTTCAAGTGAACAAGAACCCTTTTCCTTTTGACCGGGTGGTTGAGGCCTTTCACATTCCAGGTAACCAAATCAACTGAGGTTGCCATTCTGGAGACATCTTAAAAAACACAATCATTATATGCAGATACACACAACACACAATATCAGATAACTCTATTTCTGCCTGACTGTGCCAATAAAATAAAACAGAACACTTGTCTTGTAACATTGACAGCAACAATACCCCCCAAAAAAAACCTTCTGAACCCCCAGGTGAAACTGGCTGTCAGAACATACAGCACACCTACCTCCTCTATCTTCAGAATTTCCATAACTGTTCTAACACTCCTTGAACCCACATGTTAAAGAAAATATTAACACCACCATTGGAAGGACGTCAAATTAACTGATTGTTCAAAATATGTGCAAATTCTCACCTATATGCAGCTGTGTGGCTGCAAATAAAAATTAGGCAATTAGTATCATAACAGTATGAAAGTAACAGTCATCAAAAATAGTCCATTGCTTCATCCCGTACAAAATAGTTCAGTCTGCCTTGTGATCTTCAACAAACCTTTCTGCCTCCACAACAGAGCCGAATGTGTGGCGCACGCCGTCTGTTTTGATGATGCGTAGCCGCGCCGGGTACAGCAGTGATGGCTTCAGGCCCATGTTGTATAAGTCCGACATCACCGACTTGTACTCCCTCCATTGATTCACCGCCTCGGGGCTGTAGTCCTCATAGACCCAGAATGGTTTGTCCATGTATTTCAGATCGCTTCTCCTCCTGGCCTCTCGCATTAGCAGCTCCTTGTTTTGGTAGCGGTGAAAGCAAACAATAACAGGCCTGGGCCTGCCTCCGGATGCAGGTTTCGGGGCTAGGCTATGGTGAGCACGGTCTAATTCAGGGGGAGAGGGGAAGATGTCCTTCCCGAAAACATCTTGCAACATTTGTGAGAAGAACTTGGAGGGATGCGGACCCTCTGTTAGAGGTATATGAAATCCGTTTTATTTTTTCCCAAAATTCCGTTTTTTCCGTTTTAATATTTCTGAATTTGGTATTTTGTTTTTTATGCTCATTTTTACCATAAAAAAAGGTGTCTGGTAAGTGGAAATGAATAAATGTCCACAATTTAATAGGATATAACAGTCCATTTAATGTTTAAAGTCCTGCAACAAAGAAATACTTTTCAATTAGTCGCATGCGTCTTTGCGAGTCCAGTCCACAGTACGTTGAAAGTATTTACAAAAAAGCTTTTCCCCTGAGGCATAAAAGTCCGTGTACTGTTCTGCTCTGTATTTAGCGCTTAGCGTTGAGTTTCATAACTTTCTTGAATGTGTGAGAGGGGAGGGAGCAGCTCGCTTGGACATCTTGTTGTCCGTCGCGTCTCGTCGTGGCTGGAACGTGCGTTCACATTTGTTTTCAATTGTATTTTGACGCAAAATCGCGGAAAGCATTTGGCGTTGTGAACCCAGCTTTAGCATGTTAGCAGCGCTGTGGAAGTGACGTACACGTTGCAGCAGCTCGGGCGGTCCCCCCAGCATGTTTGTTTTGCACTATAAGGTTCCATTTTCTCCCGAAAACTGAATTTCAGATCAGATTAGGACGAATTCCGCAATATTCCGCGTTTTATTCCAATTCCGTTTTTATTGGTCATTTCCGCGATTCCGTCCGCAATTCCGTTAACACGGATTTCATATGGCTCTACCCTCTATCCCCTCTTGCAGACCAATAAATCGGGCGTTACACCGCCTGTTCCTTGATTCAATGTCCGATAGCTTAGCCTTTAGCTTCTCGTTAGCGGCTAGTAGCGTCATGCAGCTATCTTCCACTTTAGCAAGGCGTTGATGGAGGGTTTTGGCATTTTCTTCCAAAGATACAAGGCGCTCACCATGGCTGTCCAAGGCCGTCTGAAGCGCAGTTGCTTTTCAGGCCCTCCAGTAAAGCCGTTCTGTGTTCGGCTAGCAGCGCTATAATGTCGGCTTTGCTAACATTAGCGGGAGTGCTAGCAGCTTCGGACCCTGTTTCCTCACTCATTTTGGCAGATTTAGGCGGCATGGCGGGGTATGAAGTGTGCGAGACACTTACACCGTAACCGAGAATGTTGGTATGAAAAATAACAGGCTAGGTGGGTTAGTTAATGTAAAAGTTGCGGGAGCCGCGGAAAAGCGTGACTATCCCATGCCCATCAAACTGGAAGTTCTCTGCTGTGGTGTTTTCTAGTCAATTCATTACAATGTTGAAAAACATTACCAAAATCTAAAGTCCTTTCTCATGAGGAAAAGGATCCAGATCAATTAATCCATCAAGATCAACTCCACTGAAGAGGACTTAATGGAAAATAACACGGACTGTAGCTGAGGTCCTAAATATACATATTTACTTATACATTTCAGAAACTGCTGAAGCAATGCTTGACTTTAGTAACTGAGTGATTGCAATATTTTTCAAACAAAAAAAGGACTGCATTCCTGTACACTTACATGTTTTCAAGGGTTGAGCCATTCAGTGTAATCCAGTCAGTGGAACAAGTTCTGAGCTGAAACATGTTGGATTGTCATTTGCTTTATAAAAATGAAACTATAACCCACTTTTGCTGAAGTATTGTCCACCATGTCTACACCACTTTAAGGTTTCCAAACTCAACATTGAACATTTTTAATGCCAGGGAATCAAAGGAAAAAATAACTTTGGGAAAAGATACGAGAAACTTGTTTTTATGAGTTGTCCTGGATGTCAGATGCCCAACATCTACTTCTCCAGGGGAATCATGGAGCGCCTCACCAAGAACCGACTTCCTGATGCCGGATTATGGAGTGGGATCATCATTGGTGAGTTTTGCATAACCAAGCAAGCTATTCGTGGCCATCTTCCAAAAAATGTTATCTGAGTTGCTTTTTGAAAAGTGGCAGATACTAACTTTTGTTTTATGAAGAAGGTGACCTTGGAAGACACGGCAAAGGCAAGGTGTATGAGGACTACACCAAAAAATCCAACATTTTGACAAACCACCAAACACATATAATTTTTAATTTTATTTTAAAAATGATATATCTTTTAAATGTTTTTTTTTTTTTTTTATCACACGTGAAATGGTGTCAAGACACTAAATAATCACTGCTGTTATGTGTTTATGTTGCAGAACATAACCAAGGACAACAAAACCCACAGCATAATGGAGAAGACTTGGTGGGATTTGAAGCACATCTGATTCAGGTCCACCCAGCTGATGAGACTGGATGGTTTTGCTTCCAGTACCTAAAAACTCACACTGCTCTTCTAAGAGAGTTTGAAAACTCCAAAAGAGTGGCGAGAGAAAAGGTTTGCTCATTTTGTGATCTTATTTAAAATGGGATCAAATAAGTATTGAGTAGGTGGAATGTCTAATGTTGTAGTTAATCATGAAAACAATAAGTACAATCAACAAAATTGCTGTCTTACAATCCAAATTTCAATGCCAATCTATAATTCTATAACCTATAATATCATTCTATAATCAATGTACCTGGTTATAACTCACAGTCTTTCCATCAGTGTGTCCTCTCTTGTTGACCTGGCTGTTGAGGCTATGGAGGGCTGCACCCTGTGATTTTATCGTTGATGATTTTAACAGTAAACTACCAAGGAGAACTCTCCCTGGATGCTGAGGATCCCTTCCCGAGGTCCTGCTGACTCTGGAGTTAGGTGAACTGTCCGGCCCCCTCCTGGAGATCACACAGTCTGAAAGACTTTCTTTACACAAGGCTGACAAGACGATTTTATACAGGAACTGTGTGAAGAGCATCCACAAGGGTGGACTGAGAAACAGACCCCAGACTGTGTGGTCACAAAGATTGGGATAATCTCTCTCTTGATGTGTGTGTGTGTGTGTGTGTGTGTGTGTGTGTGTGTGTGTGTGTGTGTGTGTGTTTGCACGCATGTTTGTATGCGTGTGTTTGTGAGGGAGGGAAGCAATGCATGTAGTAAATAATCGTCAGAATTTTTTTTTCAGGACCATGGACAGCACCAGTTTCTCTATCCATCTCTCTGTCTTTCTGTCTCTCTCTCTCTCACTCTCTCTCTCTCTCTCTCTCTCTCTCTGTGTGTGCTTGTGAACGTGTGTATGTGTGTGTAATTTGTTTAATAGATATAAATTTAAGTAATGAACAGAAACATTAATTTTTTTTAACATTTTTTTTTTACTCAGCTGATAATCATGATTGTCTGTATCTCTCCTCCTTCCAGTCCGACCCTCCTCTCTGTCATCAGGAGAAAAGCTCGATGTTTAATGAGAAAGGACAGAGACAGTTTTTTGACTGCAGAAAACTAAGTGTTTGATTTGTTTCATGGCGTTTTGAGTTAAAGAGTCCACCACGGAGAATATGTTGGTTTGTTTAAATAAATTGTAGACCTTTGTAAATCAGGAAGCTCTCCTACAGTGTTTCTTTGGATCTGCGAGTCAAAACCTCCTTCTCAAAGGGCGACTCTTATTCAGTTTTTTTGTTTGGACATTTGGAAAGAAAGAGTCGGCGTAACAGCGTTCGTGTGTTCATATATGAATGTGTGTGTGAGGGAGTGAGGGAAGAGCTGCACTGAGTTCATGTTCGTGGATGTTGTTTCAGCACCATGGACAGTGACATATTTCTTTGATCATGAACGTGTGTGTGTGTGTGTGTGTGTGTGTGTGTGAGAGAGAGAGAGCGAGAGAGAGTGAAATAGAGAGAGAGAGAGAGAGAGAGAGCGTGAGAGGGAAGGAATCCGTGTATGTCCTAAATGTTTGTAGATGTTTCAGTGCCACAGACAGTATTTGATCATCTCTTGCACTCTATCTCTCTCTTGGTTTATGAATGTGTGTTAGAATGTTTGCATGTGTGTGCGTGTGTCTGTGTGTGTTGCCTGTGTGTGTGGGTAAGTAGTCAGTAAGTAATATTTATTTGTACAGCGCTTTTGAAAGAACAGCTGTCACAAAGCACTTCACAGCAGTGCAGAATCAATATGTCTGAGGTATACGAGTAAAATAGTAAATTATATAAATATCATAAAAATATAAATATCATATAAATATTATATCAGTCATCATAACATCTGCGACAGTGACTCAATGACATCTCTCTCCTGCGATGCTGACATTCGGAAGTCAAATTCAATATTGATACATTTTTTGTGGGGTGGAAATGAAAATAAAACAGCAATCTCCTTTTTTATTTTTAATTCTCATACAAAATGTGCAACCTTACGATGAAAATAAAAATACAGTTTGGATGCTTCATTCTAAGTTTTGACAAGGAGTCACTCAATGCAGCCATAACCATAAAATGAAAAAGCATTTTGGCTAAAAGCATTTTCATCTACGAACTTGACATTTCAAATTGAATTTTGACACCTTGTAGCTGGGGCATGTTTTGAAAGTTAAATCTCAAATCATATTTTTTTTTTATTATTTTAATTAAGTCACAGAATAAGAAGTCTTTAAAGATGAAAATCAAAATGCAGTTTGGATGATTGATTGTTAATTTTAATTATGGCACTTCATAAATAAAGCTGAATTGAATTGAATTGAATTTTGAGTTAAACAGCATTTTTTTTCATGTATTTTAAGTTGATTTTTGGTCCAAATTCACTTCCATATTGGCTGCCTGTAAGTTTTCACCACCGGAATCTATCCGCACTCTGGAGGGTCGTCCAGGCCAGGGGCTTTCAGAAAGTGAGACAGCACAGTGGAGGCACGGTGGTCTGAGCTGCAGTTCAGAGAAGTGATCAGCCGAGAGTGCCCATCGATGCTGCCATGAACTCCAAGGTCCCATCTGCAATGATCAATACAGACACAGAACAAACACTTATGGTTCATAAACAAGTGGAAGTTAAAATGGAAAACAACATTTAAGGACATCAAATAGTAACAAGGTTTAATGACAATTCAGTCTTAAAAAATGTCATCACTGTCTTTTTTTAATAGCTGACCACAAGAAATATTGGAGCTGGAGCCGACATGATCAAAAGATACGAAACAGGTTACCTGGGTCACACATGTTTACACTACAGTGTCCAATAAAATAAATATTAGCCAATAAAAGCGAGCACCGCACAGGTTCATTTGTTCAGCTATGATTTCCCAAATCACCACAGTTCTGCTATAAATCACTGCTGCTATCAGTGATCAGAAAAATGTTTGTCCAAGAAGGGCAGCACTGCTCATGAAAAGCAGAATTGGGAGGAACACTATGAAAACATTCTTCCAAATTCTCACACAGCCTTCCTAAATAATATGTTTTTGAACTAATCTGTTTGTTGGTTTTCTTGATCATGATTGAAATTACATTCAGGACGAGATGGTCTGTTTTGTACTTGTTGGCTGATTACTTTCCCAGATCATTTTCAACAGCACTGACTTCATGTGTGCCTCATGGCCAAATGTGGACTACCTGACACATCGCTGTGACCACATCATGACAGTATAAAGGGTGGTGAACCAACAGTTTTACCGTGATGAATTGACCCTATAAGGTGCATGTTTCCATCTTGAAGCCACAGGCTGATGGGGGGAAGGTGCAGGATCCACGAGTCTCGCTACAGAGCTGCTCCATCTCCTTGCAGCAGCTGCTGGGTTTATCTGAGCCAACATCTCAGCCACCCTACGCCGTGGAACCAGCAGTCCATCTGCACACAGCAAGGCTCTAATCCTGTCAAATTATGACGTCAATGAGTAAAAAAAATACATAAATGTCTGGAAGACAGTAAACCATCAATGACCTCTTTATTCTGAGTTTGGATACAGGCCTTGAAGTCTTACATGGTGTTCAAGTTCTTCATCTTCTCTCCTCACTGGTAAACCAAGCTGCTTCGTCCTCTGACATAAAAATGATGAGGAGCAGCCCAACAGTTTTGCCACTGGCTTCACTGCATGGAATTGCTTCATGAGCAAATCATTCTGGTCCCTGGTTACCTGAATCGCTGTTCGCCCTCATCATCCTGAAACAAAGGAGAGGGTGTTTTAAATTAGCCATATCATGCTTATCCAAGCCTGCCAAAGTGATCTACACTCAACGATAAGCTATTTTAGCACCCCGAATGCTGCAGAGTACTTTTGAATTAGTAAATATAGGGTTTGGAAGGCTAGGTCACACCACAATGCATTGTCGGCCCGGCAGCCATTAAAGCGGCCTGCAGTGGTCATTTACATCTCAGGCTTCTGTGCACCGTGCCATGACAGACACTACATTGGAAAATTAAAAGAAAATGGACAGTACCAAGAAAAGATGTTTCTCAAGGCTTGGTACCTTGAAAACATTCGTGAGATCAGCAGAATGGATCCATATGAACACTTTTCGAGTTGCAACCGCCCCTTGAAAAACGTAATCATCCTGTATTTGGAATGGAAACAAAAGCACGCGGCCGTCCCGTGTTGACCTGGAAAGGGATGCACTTTCTCCCGTATTGCAGAGAGAATCAAACTTGGGCTCTGTTCACACTGCAGGTCTTGATGCTCATGATTTCTTGCTGGGATCTGATTTTTTTTTGCATGATCATTCACACCACATTTTAAATTCGACCTCTATCACAGTGCAATGTGAATGTGATACAAGTAGAAAATAAACGTATGTGCTGAATAAAGCATGAGTCGTGGCTTGTGGTAAATTTCTAAAGTGGGCCGTTTCATGATTCTTCAAGTTCAGTACATTTATACACCGAATTTCGGTGGGTGACCTTAAATCCACCCAAAGTTGCAGCCATGAAATGGCACTGATTGGTTTAATTCCATGTCATTCATATTGGTAATCACTGATTGGTCATATATTTTACAGTATTTTTTTTTTTGGAGTATTATAAATTTTTAAATCAAAATAATTGGTGGATCAATACCTCCTCAGAAGGGTCATGACCTGATAAATGTTTGAAGCTCTTTTAATGCCGGACATGACTGTTCATTGAGCGATACTTGAAGAATGATGTAAAGTTAAAGTTGCAGACAATACATCTGTAATAATCTAGCAGTCACTCACAGATGCTAGCAGTTAGCATCACACATGCTGCCTCCACTCATTCAAAACCCCTCATGAACTGCTACCAAGTATAACTCAATATCGCTCATTAAAACATTATTACAATACCATAACACAAGGTGACTTAAGGATAAAGATCCTCTGAGGCTAAAGCGCCAAAGAACTTGCGAATTTACTATGCTGTGCGCTTGCAACGCTTGCAACGCGCACAACGCGCGGCAGCTCATTGGCGGGAGTGGGAGGAGCTTCTGTGTCCTGTCTTCATGTTGACAATAGCGGATCCCATCCAGACACTGGCTTGGCTTTATTTAATAAAGAAAGCCAGAAAACGGCGTCGTCAGGTGCCTGTGCGACGTTTTTGGGTTCATCCCATCCTACGGCGGCATTCGCAATTTGGTGAATTTCACCATTTGGCGAATTTCACCATTTGCTCCAGGAGCTGCGTGAGGACGAGGTTCGCTTTCAGCGGTACTTCTGCCTCTCCCGGGCCCAGTTTGACGACCTTCTGGCCCGCATCGGTGCTCTAGAGATGCGTGGATTGCGGTTGCACCCGCTGAGCCCGCGGACAACCGCGGATCGGGCGGATGACGTGTCGAAAAATTAAAATTTTAATTACAATCGGCCGGGTTGCGGTTGAAGCACTCAAATAAAAAAAAAGTAACCTCAATACACCTAAACACCATTCTGTGGATACCGGGTGGGTTCGGTTTTGAAAATTGATTTAAAAAAATGGTTCATATGGGCAGATAGCGGGCGGAAGGAGATTTTAAGAAGCGGTTGCGGATGGAAAAATGAGTCATCCGCACATCTCTACAGCGCTCGTCTGTGATTGGATGACGCCCAGCGTTGACGCTTCCAAAGTTCAATTTTCCCAACTTCAGGCGTTCATGCCTGCAATGAGCGACGCGTGTGACGCGTATCGCCAACGCTCGAAAAACTCGAAAAGCGCCTGACGCGCGTTAGGTCCGTTGAAGCTCGTCTACCATAGACTTTGAATGTAAAAGCAACGCCCGTGACGCTTGCAACGCGTCCAGTGTGAACGCACCATTACTCCTTTGACTGACAGCGTACTTCAGCCAATCATTCATCAAAATGCGTTGGCTTCTCCAAGGGTTAGCTTTAGCTCTTTAGCTCCAGCTTCTCTACATGCAAAGACATGCGAAAACGTCTTTTCCTGTTAGAAACTCACCAAGCACAGACTCTTGCTCTTGCCTGATTGTTGACATACTTGTTGTTTTGGCTAATACTTTACTTATTGCAACTTCTGAATGATGGTTGAAGTTTATCTCCGTAATCTCCGCTACGTGCAGTGATGGCATCACCTCCGGTTTTGCCTTCGGAATTCGCCAAAAAAATTTGAAAACAAAAATCGTCAACGCTATTTGGCTGTCCCGTTTCACAACCAAGTTGCATTCTCTTTCTATGGACTCCTGCCCAGACTGAGCCCAGCTCCAAAGTCCAAATGTGGATTGCTTATGAGGCTAGAGTGACCTAGCCTTGTAATTCAGACCCGCTCACTCCTCATCCACATTTGGATTTGGAGCCAATCAGCACTTCAAAACAAATATGTCATCATAATGCGTTCGCTTCTCTAAGGATTAGCATTTGCTCATTAGCTGTAGCTTCCTTACACGCAAAGACATGCGAAAACGTCTTTTCCTGTTAGAAACTCTCCAGGTCAGACTCTTGATCTTGCTTGATTGTTGTAATTCCTGGTATTTCGGCTATAACTTTACTGATTGCAGTTTTCAGACGATGGTTTAAGTTAAAGTCCGTCTTCTCCGATACACGCAGCGATAGCGTCACTTCCGGTTTAGCCACCGGAATTCATCAAAAAAAAAATTGAAAACAAAAAGCGGCAACACTGATTGGCTCGGCTGTTTCAGGACTGCGTGAAATCCCCTTCTATGGGCTCCGACCCAGACTGAGCTCATCTCCAAATCCAAACGGATGAGGAGTGGGGGGGCTGGTTTACGAGGCTGGTTTTCCTTCTGTGGAGGAATGAATCCAACAAAAACAAAACTTAATTAACTCAAGTCCGGTCACTAGGTGGCAGTACATGAGCATAATTCACACATTACTTTGTGAACAAACATCTCACTGTGTGACTGTGCAGACATATTTTATTGACTGGCAATCGAAGCTGGCTTCTTAATTGTTTTAGTTTTTCACTTGAGCATAATACCATAGTATTATTTCAGTATTATTTGCAAAGCAAAGCTTTTTGGACTCTGCTGTAGCAGTGTAAAAAGCACTATATTGTATAGTCCTATTAGCATTTATTTCAGCAGTGGTACAGTGAGTTCATTTTGGTGAGAAGTTTCAGTGGTATGTCGGGAGACAGGAGGACTGGAGTGGACTCATAATGATTCATTGTATTGTTTATCCCCAGATGTGATGTATTGGAGAACACACACACACACACACACACACACACACACACACACACACACACACACACACACACACACACACACAATTGTACAATTTCATTGAGCAGACGCTTTTCTCCAAAGCAACGTACAACACTGGAGGCAGTTCAGGGTTCAGTGTCAATACATATATATAAACACTCACACACACACACACACACACACACACACACACACACACACACACACACACTATCACTCTCCTCGGGTAAAACTAAATGTCAGATGTCACTGTGAGTTTGATGGGAGGAAAACTTGGGGGAATTTCCTGAGTTCAGGCTGATTTCTGAGAAATGCCTCTGCATGCCCTGTGAGCAGAAGCACCTACTGGCCAAATGAGAGAACTGCAGGGCAATGCCTTCCCAGAAGTCACGTGGTTTCATGGAAACAGGCCTCCAGCTCTCAGCAAGTCATTGTGATTCAAAGACCAAAAAGAACCTATCATTTTTTTTTCCCCAGTGGAATTGAACTTGATGTTTTTCTTTTCTTTCAGTTTTTTCTCTGAAAACTGAACAGTTCGATCTGCGATGCCTGGATGCAGAGCCTGCAGCTCTGAACGTGTCAGAGTGTCGGCTCTCACAGGAGACCGTTTCAGGTTCAAGCCTCCCGTCACATCTGCACTTCTGCACGATGAGGGATACCGTCCAGTCTCTAATGACGGGACAGCCTGAAACCCAAGCAGTAGTAGTGAGATGTGTGAGGAACTGCAAATACTTTGGCTCAAATTTACTTTTTCTGATTATCTTAGCTCGCAGCTGCAGGCACTCGAGGGAGTCTTCCTGTATCCAGTCTGTGGCTGGGTGCAGTCAAGAGGCCTCAGTTACAGATGTTGCTGCTCTGATAACGGGTCCTGAAAGTGGTGTGAACCACTCCCTCCGCCAATGATGAGATAAAAACAAAATGACTTGACCTGAAAATGACAGTTCTAACCCTGGAGTATGGTGATTTTGGACAGAGGAGAAATCGACTGCACAGACAGTGCCGCTGTTGTGATGAAGAATTTTCTCCGATTCAAAGTTTCTCCTGCTGTGTTTACATATCAGCTTTCTACCCGAATAAATGCTTCTGTTATATCCTGTACATCCATGTTGCTCGAGTTGTATTAAAAGATCTGCCTGACAATGTCTCCTCCTCCTCTTTCTTTTGACAAAATGTCATGTGGCACGGCAATCACATTCCTATTGATTAAGACATGGAGCAGGGAACACAGAGTGGTGAGGAGATCCACACAGGGTGACTCCTGTTGATTTTTTTTTTTTTTTAACCTGCTTTGATGAAGTCGAGAGTCGAAAAAAGGAAGTTAAGCGTCTAACAATCGGGACCAAAGAGCAGTAAAGCACAGAGTGAACTTCTATGTAATACTAATACAACTATTATGAGTTGTTTACAGAACTGACTGTAAGTTTAACAGAAATCAAATTAACTAAAGATACCATGTCCAGTGGTAGCCTAAAGGCCTAAAATGTGTCACTTTGGAGCATGTTCTGTTCTGTGTGGTTATTTTATCGTCTAAACGTAAATACGGTAGCTACAGGGATTTATAAGAAAGAAATGATCTAAAGCTGGGATGTGGATGTTCAGTAATATCAAGCTGTGAAATAATGATAAGACTGCTCTTTATTTTCAGAATTACTTTGTGTTAGTTTTATTTAGTACGATTATGCTGAAGGTGTGTTTAGCTTCATACAATCATGAATGTTTTGTTCTGGCCGGTGACCCTTGACCCTGATTCAGTTTTGCCCTTCACTGAGAAGAATTTGGTCTGCCCTGCTCTAGAAACTAGAAGTAAGACTAAAGCCAGGTTTACACTTGCACAATTCTGTGGCACGCATTGCCACGAATCGAGTCGCAAACGGTCGCAAACCACTCGTAAAGTGGCGTGAAGTGTGCGTAAACCCGTCGGGACTGCGTGCCATGGCGGGACGAAAATTTTGAAATGTTCAAAATTTTGGTCACGACAAAATATCTCGAACCGGCCGTGAACTATGCGCCAACTGTCCGTGAACTCCTTGTGAACGCGTCGGGACAATGCGGGAGAATGCGTGCCAGTCATGACCACCGGCGAGTACCCGGAAAAGGGCCCCATGCGGGGGATTTTCGACCCACTGTCGCTGCAGCATCAAGTGTAGCTTCTTCAATTTGTCATTGAAATTGACTGATGTCAGCCGTCCGTCGGGGCCCCCTTCAGCTCGGGGCCCTCGGCAGCGCCTTTTCTGCTGCTCTTCAACACAGAGCAGCTGCCAGGTTCAGGCATCTTCTCTTCTCCGCAGTGATGGAGTCTCTGGCATCCAGCATGTTGTCTGTTCCACAGCAAATCCAAAAATGACCCGGGGTTGGGGAAGCCCCCTTTACTCGTATATGACGCGCGTAATTGCGCGCGCAACCACGTCGTGCCGGTGCGGGAAGCTCGTAAACTATGCGCAAACTATGCGTGAAGGCGTCGTGAATGCGTCGTGCCAGTTCGATTTCAGAGATTTGAGATACTTAAGATTTTGTTGGTAGAATTCCTGAAATATCTTCAGGATCTCAGACAAGGAGGAAAACACACAAAGGTGATGGATGATAGAAAGTCACTGAAGTCATTTAAGAAGACACCAGCAGGGCCAGGAGGGAGGCAGATCAGGAAACAGTGAAACGTGTTAGAGGAGCCAACCTCAAAGGAAGTGAAGTGGTCAGTGTTGAAATATATGATATTCTGTAGCTTTAGTCTCAGATCTGCAAAAAAGTGGCGTATAAATATCACTGCATTGTCAGGCTGTTCTGAACTGTATAGATTAGAATAGAATGATGTAAAATGTTTATTAATGGTTCAAGGATTGAACATTATGAGAATCAGTAACAGAAACTATATTTTGAGAATCTGCCCTCTGCTTGACAAGGTCAGCGAGGAATCTTCCCGGTTTATCCCCAAACTCATAAAATTTCTGCCTGGCAAATTTTAGGGACTGTTCAGAGTCCTGAATGAGAAACGTCTTCCAAGCAGCAGGTTCAGATAATACTTCCTTCAGCAAATGTGGACTCGGGCTCCACATGTGGATTTTCTCAAATTCAGTCAATCAAGATTCAAGGCGGAAAAAGAAGTGAACTCTGAATCAGCAGGGTGGAGCTGCCGACACACACCAGAGTATTCAGTGTCATTACATATATTAGTGAGGACCCTCGCCTCATTTGATGGACAAGAAATACTGGATGGAAGCTTGTCAAGACAGGGATTCAAATGACGACTGAAGCCTCCTTCCACAAAAGAGTCCTCTGAAGCCCATTCCATAAATACTGCAGAATCCTTGGGAAAAAAATAAGGCGGATAGCCTGGGGGTCAATATATAGATTCATCAGCGTTATCTCCTTTCCTACAAGTATTCCTTTAACAATTACACAGTGGCCCTGGCTATCTTTAGCACATCAAGGGCCCTGAATGACAACTTTTCATTAAAAAAAATCCTATCTCCTTCTCTTTCTGTCCCCTCACCCCAACCGGAACAGCAGAAATCCGCCACCTCTGAGCCTGGTTCTGCAAAGGTTTCTTCCTGTTAAAAGGGAGTTTTTCCTTTCCACAGTCGCTTATGCTGCTCATGTGGATCTGTTGGGTTTCTCTGTAAAAGTGTCTAGAAATGACTATGTTGTAATTGGCACTTTATAAATAAAGCTGAATTGAAAATGGCAGCCACCCAACTGAAGGAAGAGTATGATTTATAGTAATATGCACGCTATGGGCCGCCGCGCCACTGGGCTAGAGAACAGTCACTCGGTATATTCATAATGTTGGTTGTGTTTCAGGAGTCAGCTGTCATCCAGACAGAGAGTGTTGAAAGCATAGACATAATAAAGAGTAGACCCCGCATTGGCCGCTACCGCGAATGGGCGCTGTTGAGAAATGCAGCCGCCATCTTGGTCCAGTCGTCCGCCTCACTCTGCACCACTGTTTGACCGGAGCAGTGAAGTCTCAGCGCATGAAATGAATCATAGTTCGCTCAATACTACGCATTTTTTTTAATCTGCAAACGTCATTCAAAGAGGCATGAAAGAGGCCACAATATTTGGCATTTTCAAATGTTTATAGTGAATAAAATAATACTTTAGAAGATGCCGGCAGAGCTGTAGATGCCAGTGCAATAATGAATCAAGGATAGGTCTTCTTTTCTTTCCTGCTCAGTGTGCCGTATGTTGAGTCAGAACCCTGCCTCCCTTGACGATAGGGGTATTTGCGTAAAGTGCAGTGTATTGACAGCGCTGGAGGCCAGGGTAACCGAGTTAGAGGAGCGGCTGCGCAGATGTGAGGGGCAGGGCAGCGCTAGCTACAGCGAGGTAGCGGCAGGGCTCGCAGCCCGTTCCCGCAGTGAGAAGAGTGTTAGCAAGCCTAGCCCCGCAGCGTGTCCCGAGCAGCCGGGACAAGACCAGGACCGGTTTGTGACAGTCCGGAGGAAGGCTAGTGCTAAGCACCGCCACGTAGCACTCCAAGAACCGTTTCACATCTGCAATAGGTTCTCTCCCCTCAGCGACGACACACCGACTGAACTGGACACGCTGGTGATTGGCAGCTCTATAGTTAGAGACGTGAAGCTGCCAGCGGTGAAGGTTAGGTGTTACCCAGGGGCCAGAGTGGGGGACATCGAGGGGAACCTTAGGCTTTTAAAACAGGAAGGTAGGAGATTCCGTCGAGTCGTGATTCACGCAGGCGGTAATGATGCCCGGCGGAGACAATCAGAGGTGCTCAAATTACAAGTAGCCTCGGTGTGTGAACAGTCATACTGTAGTGGAACCAGTAATCCCAGAATCTTTAAACTGCCATGACTTTCTTAAATTCTTTAATGATAAAATCATAACCATTAGAGGTAAAATCAGTGAAGCGCTTTCCTCAGATCAAGCTCAGGGAATCCAGCCACTGCCTCCACCTGAAATACCTGAAATACTAGATAGTTTCTCATTAGTAAATGGGGCTGAGATTACTTCAATTGTAATGTCTTCTAAAACCTCAACCTGTCTCCTAGATCCAATTCCAACTAAGCTTTTCAAAGATATTCTTCCAGTTATCTTAAATACGATCATAACTATAATAAATACCTCTCTAGAAAATGGCTATGTGCCACAGTCATTTAAATTCGCAGTAATCAAACCACTGCTGAAAAAACCTAATCTCGATCCTGATATTCTAGCTAACTACAGACCGATATCAAATCTGCCTTTATTTCAAAAGTCCTGGAAAAAGTTGTGGTTAAACAGCTTTACCGCCACCTACAGGACAATAGTTTATTTGAGAAATTTCAGTCAGGATATAGAGCTTATCACAGCACTGAGACTGCGTTAGTTAAAGTCACTAATGACTTGCTATTGGCGGCTGACGCAGGTCTAGTCTCAATCCTGGTTCTCCTAGACCTCAGTGCAGCTTTTGATACAATCGACCACAATATTCTCCTGCAGAGGTTAGAATGCGAGGTTGGCATCAGAGGAAAAGCCCTCTGCTGGTTCAAATCCTATTTATCTAATAGGTACCAATTTGTTCACGTTAACCAACAGTCCTCACCGTGCTCCCAGGTCAGTTATGGGGTTCCTCAAGGGTCCGTGCTCGGGCCAATTTTATTTCTGTTATATATGCTTCTTTTAGGGAACATAATTAGAAGTCACGATATCAATTTTCATTGCTATGCAGATGACACACAACTGTATTTATCTATGAAACCTGATCAAACTAATCAAATAGACAGAATCAGTGACTGTATCAGAGAAATTAAAACCTGGATGACTACGAACTATCTCCGTCTGAATCCTGGCAAAACAGAGGTCATTATACTAGGCCCCCATAAACTGAGAGAGTGTCTATCTGAACAGATTATCACCTTAGATAACGTCAGTGTATCCTCCTCCTCTACTGTGAGGAACCTCGGGGTCTTATTTGATCAGGATATCTCATTTAAAGCACACATCAACCTGGCTTGTAAAACAGCATATTTCCACTTGCGCAACAAAGCTAAAATAAGAAACATTCTACCTAGAAGCGATGCAGAAAAACTCATCCATGCATTTGTTTCTGCGAGACTGGACTACTGCAACTCCCTTCTAGCAGCCGGCCCAAAAAGTGTATTAAAAAACTTTCAGTTGGTTCAAAATGCGGCCGCCAGATTATTAACTGGAACTAGAAGACGTGAACACATTACTCCCATTCTAAAATCTCTTCACTGGCTTCCAGTCGAGTTTAGAGTTAGATTTAAAATCCTTCTCCTCACTTACAAAATCCTAAATGGGATGGCTCCAACCTATCTCCAAGATGCTTTAACGCCTTATCAACCAATCAGAGCACTTCGCTCTCAAAATGCAGGGTTACTGGTGACTCCTAGAGTCTCTAAATGGACACTAGGTGGAAGAGCCTTTAGCTATCAGGCACCATTTTTATGGAACCAGCTTCCAAGTGGTGTCAAAGAGGCAGACACAGTCTCCACATTTAAGGTTAGGCTCAAGACGTTTCTCTTCGATGCAGCCTATGATCAGGTCAGCTAGGGATTCTAAACTAAACTAAACTAAACTAAACTAAACTAAACTAAACTAAACTAAACTAAACTAAACTAAACTAAACCAAACCAAACCAAACTAAAGTAAACCAAACCAAACTACAGTAAACCAAACTAAACTAAACTAAACTAAACTAAACTAAACTAAACTAAAACAAACCAAACCAAACTAAAGTAAACCAAACCAAACTACAGTAAACCAAACTAAACTAAACCAAACTAAACCAAACTAAACCAAACCAAATTACACTAAACAAAATTAAACTAAACCAAACTAAATTAAACTAAACTAAACTATACTAACTAAATACTAGTTTAAACAGTTAAGTATCCACAAAGCTGCCCCAGGAGCTAGAATGCTGTGGGAAGTACGGTGCACTGAGCCCTGTCCTCCTCTAATGTCTGAATGTTATTCCCTTTAGTCCGTTCAGTTGCTTTTCACCTGTTGTCCCCCCCTTCGAGGGGGAGTCTTCTCCAGTTTCAGTTGCTGACTCCACTATTACGAGGGCCTACGAACAAGCTCCGTCCGGACCGGGAGGACACTCCTGTCGGTCCTGCCCTTGGACTGGCTTCGGTTCTACTGCTGGGATCCGTGGTTCTTGTGCTGGACCGTCCAACGGACTGTCCTCAACATTGTCCTAGGCTTTACTTCTTATTGTCTCATGCTAGCTGTTGCCAAAGCTGTCCGTCCCTGGGAGAGGGATCCCTCCATACTGTGGTTCTCCCCAAGATTTCTTCTTTTCCCACTGGGTTTTTGGAGTTTTTTCTTGCTGGATGTGAGGGTCGAAGGCGGTGGTTGCTTCGTTCTGTCTCGTTACTGTAAATATTGACATATTACCATTATGCTTATTCACTGTTTTTACTTTTACCGACCAATGTCCATCCATCCATCCATTTTCTTTGCCGCTTCTCCCTTTCGGGGTCGCGGGTGGCTGGAGCCAATCCCAGCTGCTGCGGGCGAGGGCAGGGTACACCCTGGACAGTTCGCCAGTCTGTCGCAGGGCTGACATAGACAGACAGACAACCATGCACACTCACATTCACACCTAGGGGCAATTTAGGGTGATCAATTAACCTGGGAGAACATGCAAACTCCACACAGAAAGGCCCAGATCCCCGGGCGGTATTTGAACCCAGGACCTTCTTGCTGTGAGGCAAGCGCGCTAACCAATGTACCGACCAATGTAACATCTTGAAGCCCTCTGAGGCAACTGTTGTTGTGATACTGGGCTATACAAAAATAAATTGATTGATTAAATTGATTTATATATCTAGGTTTAGAGCAAGGTTCCTGCTATGTGTCAATAATTATTAATAACTGGCAGTTTTAATACGCTAATTTAATATTTTTATTTATATTTTGTTTAGTTTAATTTCATATATCTATCTATTTATATACACATGTCATAATATAATATAATATCATATAGAAGCAGACTGTTTTAAAATGAAGACAAGACAGAAAGAAAGACAGATAGATAGATAGAGAGATAGATAGATAGATAGATAGATAGATAGATAGATAGATAGATGAGAGAGAGAGAGAGGGAGAGAGAATCACAATGATAAGTGATGTATGAAAGGTTAATAACATTGGAGGCCATCACAAACTCCATGCGCGCGGCGCTTCCGCGTCCAGTGCGTTCGCTCTCAACGGAGCTCCTCCAATGGGGTGGGAGCTGGGCGGAGCCTTGGGGAGATGCTACATTCGTGCTGCATGCTAGTTTTCCAAGATTGTCGACCCTAGCTTTAAAGTTTCTTAGAACCTCTCATTCTCATTTTTCAAGTTAATGCAAATCTGTTCCTAAAAGTTTTCGATCACTGTTAATGAGTGAGTTGTTTGCAAATGACTCTACAGTCAGGTGTAATGTTGAGAAAATGTTTAATCCTATCTGGAAAAAGTTATTACTTGAGTCGCTACCATCCCACACACAGGTGTCAGACACACTGCTCCGGCTGAATCACCATACGAATGACTGGAGCGTATGCGCCTCTCAACCGGACCAAGATGGCGGCCGTATTTCTCATTGCGCAGCGCCCCAAGTGGGGTCTACTCTTTATTATGTCTATGGATGAAAGCACATCCTTCCTCCGGGGTGGAGAAGCTCTTTCTTTAGCCTCCGTGAGTTGCCTGCAAAGCGGCCGGGAGCAGCATGGCAGACGGCGCTCCTGCTTCCCTCAGCTGCTGTTTCAGCCCATCGTATGCCTCACGTTTCTTCATCCCAGTCGTGGCGAAATCGCTGTGAACAGAGACCCTGGATCCATTGCAGATCCTGGCTGGCCCAGCTGGCTCCATCACCCTCTGAAATGGCAGCGGCGGCGGCCTGGGCTCCTGATGCAGTCCGACCTCCATACCAGGGTGTGATGACTCTTTCTTGCTTCATGCCTTGGGCCTTGGTCGTCATCTTTCAGACATCAGGTAGCCATGACTGAAACAGTCCAGCGGCTGCCTGGTCTCTGTGTCCTCCGTTAAATCCACAACCCGAACGTTGAGGCGGCTCATGTTGTCCTCAACCATGTCCAAACTCTCCGTCAGGACGCTGACCTGTTCTTCCAGCTCCACAATCCATGGCTCTTGTGTTGCGGCAAAGGTTTCCACCACCATCAGCCTAGTTTCCATGTCTTTCTGACCTTTATATCCTCCAGTTCTCCCCACGTTATTGAAAGTCTGCGGCCAAAACTTTTCTAAGGACACAGCCCGTACTGTTCGGAAGAAAATGTTGCAACACTCTCGGTCGTTGTCAGGAGAAACAGAAGATCAGCGCCAAGTGGAACGGAGCTCTGGTAAACGCTTCGACTCAACTCACCGCCATCACGTGACCTGAGAAGGTGTTTCAATATTCATATAAAGTAGTCATCACAAATTCTGCTGAGATCATTTCACTGAAAACCACTGTATCAAACAGAACCAAGCCTTAAAGGAAACTTCACTTGAATTTTAACATACTTGGAGTCAAGTTCATTTCTTATGCAATTCTATACTCTGTCTTTGAGATGATATCTTTGAGTTCATGCTGTCAATAGTTTATATTAATATTTACATGGAAAATGTCTTGTTTTAGGTCAGTTGCTGCCAGATTCTTTTACTTATTGAGTCAAAATCAGGATTATTAAAGCTTTCCTTAATTTACTTCGTACTTCAGTTGTGTGTTTTAACTACAGTATTAATATGTCTTCTATTAATGATCAATAAGGTGAGTTGTGATCCCTGCCTGGGCAGACGGCGTGGATGTATTTTGTAAGCATTGGATGTTTATTTTGTTATCCTTCCAGTTTCGCTTTTACCGTAATGATAAGAATATGTGCGCCCCGCTAAACAACGTGTCGTCTGGCTTGACAGCAGTCACCAGTCCTCCGGAGCAGCGAGCTGCGTCTCCTTTAAAAAACATCCTGCTCCTCTGGTGGAGATAAGGTCGCACATCCAGATCGTGGCGCAGTTCACTTCACAAGTCTCCTTGTCTCCAGGATCTCTGCTCCATCTGACTGGTCCACAGGAAGAAATGTGAGTTTTAATGAGTCTCACTGTCTCCCTGTGTCCTGATGTTTAGCTGCTTTTAGTGTCATTTCAAGCTGATAACTGGACCCATGGATCGATTTTATGCTTTATTTTTGCACATTTGCTCTGAGTTGCCTTGCTTGGTTTCCTTTATCTCTATTTCCTCACTGAGAACTGAGACTTCATGAAAGTGAAAGTAAAAAACTCATTTAAAGACTTCAGTTCTTTCTTGAGTCACTTTGCGCTCAGTAGTTTCCAGTCTCTAGTTTGTTCTTGTCCAGAACCTGAACACATCAGTGGCACAGCCTGAAACAGAGAACTATCATTTTCTGATCAATAGAGTCAATAATAAATGTCTGCAGCGCCAGAGACAGCACTGTCAGGACCACGCCATAAGGACCGTGCTTTAGCGCCCCCTATCGAGCCATAGTTGAAGAACCGGAGACCGCACCGTCAGGACCGGGCTTTCAGTGAGATCACTGTGTGTATGTGTATAAATACATATTTATTTGAGATTTTTTTTTTTGTTTTGTTTTTACAATAAAATAAAATTAAAGGTTTCTTCAACCAAAATATTTCTTATCTTGATAACTTGGTTTCTCAGACTGTCATTTGAAGAAATTAAGTAAATCATATACCTGTGTTATGATCAGTTAAATGTTAATGAATCATATGTTGTCATCTCTACATTTCAAACAAGGCAGTTTAAAAAGTTGAAAAGAGGTGATCAACAAGGACAACTCTGGAGACATGTTTCTATTTCTCTTAAAGCTCGTGTTCGGAGTTTTGAAAGAGAGAGGTTTTTTTTAATCCAATGTCTCGAGGTTCCGCCCTCCCTCTGCTTTCATGAGCGACCAAGCCACGCCCCTTTAATTGTGCACGCTATTATCTGTCGGGTGAAAATGAGAGCCTCCGAGTACTACAGCATCCTACATGTTGAGTTGTTTACGGTGGATGTTCAGCAGACAGTGGATATATCCGAGGTAAGCGCGGCGGCTGCTGCAGAGCTAACTCTCCTCTGCCTGGGCAAGTGCACATGCTCTCTGGCTGCGTGCACACTTTGATTGACAGCATGACAAAGCGGAAGCTCCAAATCTATTGGCTGACGCTGACCGGCGCTTTTTTGGATAACATGGGGGTCTATGAGACGAAGGCGGGGCGGGTGGAACCTCCAGATGCTGGATTAAAAAAAAATTCTCATTCTTTCAAAACTCCGGACACGAGCTTTAACGAGTAAGATTATGTAAAACTAAAAGTAAAAAAAAAAAAAAAAACGACTCCCGCTGTGAAATCTGTGACCTTACGTGCTGAGGGATGCAGAGAAAGACAGAGCAGACGGCAGAGGGAAGTCCAGGAAAGGGGGGTGATTGATGTGAGATTGATTGTGTGTGTGTGTGTGTGTGTGTGTGTGTGTGTGTGTGTGTGTGTGTGTGTGTGTGTGTGTGTGTGTGTGTGTGTGTGTGTGTGTGTGTGTGTGTTGCTGGTCTCTCTCTCAGTGACTGAAGATGTCTGGTGTGGATGAAGAGGAGGACAGATCAGGTGTGGACAGGTAAGAGACGTCAGCTGCTCCTGCAGAGTCGCCTCTCTTCTCTTCAGTCTGTCTCTCAGTGTTTGTTCCTGCCTCCACAGAGTAAACTGACCCATCCTGTGTGTGCGTGTGTGCGTGTTGTGTGTGTTGTGTGTGTGTGTGTGTGTGTGTGTGTGTGTGTGTGTGTGTGTGTGTGTGTGTGTAGACATCAGCAGCTGAGACACACAGCAGAGTCTTCAGGTTCCAGCAGGTTGTCTCTAAAAAGTAACCAGTCCAAAGGTCTTTTACCAGCCTTCAGTGTTGAACCTGGACCTTCAGACACAAAGTAAGAAAGTGTTTTTCTTTGATTTCCTCCAAATCAGAGTGAGAGATGTTGAACTCACTTTCAGATTCAGCTCCAGTATTTTGAAGCAGTGTCAGAGTTGAAGATCTTTGTGTCTCTGCTGTGTGTTGTGTTGCTCAGAGTAAATGTTGCTTGGTGTCCACAGAGAGAAGAGGACTGATGTCTGTGAGGAGCAGCCAGAAAGATCCAGAAGTAAGAGAGAATCAGAATCAGAATCATTTATTAATGGCCACACAACAAAGCTGGTGGAATTTGTTTCCGGTACAGCACTTAATGCTCACATCTCACAGGGTCAGTTACAGTGTCAGCAAACCGAACATTACATTCAATAGACATGAATGATTATACAACAGATTACATCAAGGCAATGGTTGGTTTAAAGTCCGTATAGCTGTGGGAAAGAAACTGTTTTTAAATCTGACTGATTTAGTTGTCAGAGACCTGTAGCGCCTCCCGGAGGGCATGAGTGTGAACAGGTGATGAGCAGGGTGTGTATGGTCTGAGATAATTTTCCTTGCACGCTGTGTGATGCGTCTTCTGTACAGTGTGTCTATGGATGGAAGAGTGTGGCCAGTGATTTTGGAGGACTTATTGATAATGCGTTGGAGTTTTTTACGTGAGTGACTGTCCAAATTTCCATACCAGACTATTATTGAAGAGGTGAGAAAACTTTCAATAATGGCTGTGTAAAACTGAATGAGAATGTTGTGTCTGACTCTGAATTTCTTGAGTTGCCTAAAGAAAAAATAGTCTTTTATTGGCTTTTTTGTAAATTTCGTCTGAGTGCTGCTTAAATTTGAGTGAGTTATTGATGTGTGTCCCAAGGAATTTAAATGAATCCGTAATGTCTATAACATCAGTGCTGATGAGGATGGGTGCTTTAAGAGTAGGTGAGCGTGAAAAGTCAATGATCAGTTCTCTTGTTTTTGATGCGTTGAGTTGAAGGTTGTTAGTATGGCACCAAGTGACTGCTTGGGTGACCTGCTCGCGACAGTGTTTTTCATTATTGTCAGAGATAAGTCCAATTATTGTGGTGTCATCTGCATATTTGAGGATGGATACTGAGCTGTGTGAGGATGTGAGTGTGTTTGTGTAGAGTGAGAATAACCAGGGCGATAGGACACAACCCTGAGGGGCCCCGGTGCTGAGGGTCAGAGGTCGGGATAAGGGACCACCCATCCTGACTCTCTGTGTCCTTTCTGAGAGGAAGCTCCTGATCCAGTGGCATAACGAAATATCAATGTCCATATCCATAAGTTTATTGAATAGATTGACCGGGTCAATAGTATTAAAGACGGAGCTAAAATCAATGAACAGCACACGGGCGTAGGTGCGGGGGGTCTCAAGATGGTGCAGGATCCTGTGAAGAGCCAGATTTACTGCATCTTCCACCGACCTATTGGCCCTGTATGCAAACTGGAAACTGTCCATAAGGGGGGTGGTGAGTTCTTTGAGGTGAGAGAGGATAATTCTTTCAAATGCTTTCATAATGACAGATGTGAGAGAGATTGGTCTGTAATCATTAAGACATGATATTTTATTGTTCTTTGGGACCGGGATGATGACAGAGTCCTTGAAGCATCTGGGAACTGTGCACTGAATGAGAGAGCTGTTGAAGATGTTGGTGTATACTGGGGCTAGCTGGTATGCACAGTGTTTCAAAACAGATGGACTTACACCATCAGGACCAGGAGCTTTCCCCTTTTTTGACCTAATAAACCATGTTCTCACCTCCTCTTCCTGGATGGAAAAAGGAGGCGACGGCAGAGGGGACGGAGGGGAGTAGGTAGGAATGGGTAGGTGCTCAAACCTCGCATAGAAGGTGTTTAACTGATCTGGGAGGTTTTTGTCAGTGTCAGAAGTTGGAGCAGTGCTGCTTTTATAGTTGGTCATTGTTTTAATTTTTTTCCAGACGGCCTTGGTGTCATTTGTGGCAATCTGCTGCTCCAATTTGTGTTCATACCTAGATTTAGCTTTTCTAATAGCAGCTCTGAGCTCGTATTTGGCTGCCCTGTATTGCCCCATATCACCCTCAGCAAAGGCACAGCATTTTTTCCTGCGTCGGGTTTGAATGTCCTCCGTAAACCACGGCTTGTTGTTACTGTGAATTTTCACAGTGTTGGTAGGGATGCACGTCCCGACGCAGAAGTTAATGTATGACGTCACTGTATCCATCAGTTCATCCAGACTAGCCGCCGCTGCGCGAAATACATCCCAATCAGTGCACTCAAAACAGCCTCTCAAAGTGTCAACGGCCGCGCTCGACCAGCACTGGACAACCTTGGATTGTACATGGTTGGATTTTAGTTTTTGTCTGTATTTTGGGACGAGCAGCAGCGTGGCATGGTCCGACCTGCTCAGCGGTGCCCTCGGAAAGGACCGGTATGCATCGCTGATGGGGACGTAGCAGTGGTCGAGGATGTTAGCGCCTCTGCTTGGACAGATAACTTGCTGGATGTAGTTGGGAAGATCCTTTGACAGATTGGCGTGGTTGAAATCGCCCACTACGATCACCGACGCGTCGGGATTACAGTTTTCCACAGAGGAGATGTAGGTTGCTAACTCTGAAGTGGCTTCGTTAGCAAAAGCCGACGGCGGGATATAAACGCCTATCAAAACAACAGAAGCAAACTCTCTAGGAAGATAATATGGCCTGCACTTCACACAGATGTATTCCAGATGAGGGCTACAGAAGTTGGTAAGCATCTTGTTGTTGCTGCACCATCTCTGGTTGATCATGAGACAGATTCCGCCACCTTTGGTTTTCATTGATAGCTTCACTGACCTGTCAGCACGGTGTAGAGAGAAGCCGGGTGGAGTAATAGCCTGGTCAGGTACGGTGTGGTCCAGCCAGGTCTCTGTTAGGCAGATGGCAGAGCAGTCTCTGTAGTCCTTGTTGGTTTGAAGCAGGAGGAACAGTTCATCTATTTTGTTTCTGATTGATCGGACATGGGTGAGAAGCAGTGCTGGTAGTGGTGGCCGGTATGGGCGCTTCCTGAACCTGCAGAGAACACCGGCATGACGTTGTTTGCTAGCCGGCTTGTGATACCAGCGCTGGTCTGCTGGTATAGGTGTAGCAAGTATCTCTGCAGGAATACTTGAGATCCACACTTCATCAGCGATGTAGGGATTATCCCTTAAGGAAAGCAACTCCAGACGGCTGTATGTGTAGCATAGTGACTTCCTGGCATGGAAAGCCGACAGCAGTAGCAGACCCAGTAGCAGAGCTGGCACCGTGGCAAGCCTCACGGCCGCCATCTTGGAGAAGGTTAAACTCCCGTTCTGAATGGACATGTGTCTGCTGAGGAAGCTGGGACTTGTTGTGTTGTAGAGACATGAAAGCTTGTTGTTTGTGTGCAGTGTGATTGTTGTTGTTGTCTGTGAGCAGGTGTGGGTCTGCAGCAGCTTCTAGAAGAACATAAGAAGAGTCTGAGGAGGAGATGTGAGCGTGTGACTGAAGGAAGTGATGAAGCAGGAGGAGGAAGCCTCCTCAACAGGATCTACACTGAGCTCCACATCACAGAGGGACTCAGTGAGGAGCTTCAGAGGGAACCTGAGCTGAAGCAGCTGGAGACAGCTTCCAGGAAGGAGAGCCTCTGTCACTCTGCCATCAGGGTTCAGGACATCTTCAAAGCCTCGGCCCAGCAGCTCAGACACATCCGAGTGGTTCTGACCAGCGGTGTGGCCGGCAGCGGAAAAACCTTCTCAGTGCACAAGTTCAGTCTGGACTGGGCCGAGGGCCTGGAGAACCAGGATGTCGGGGTGCTGGTGGTGCTCTCCTTCAGGGAGCTGAACCTGCTGGGAGAGCGGCCGTACAGTCTCCTCTCGCTGCTGGCTGCTTTCCATCCCACGCTCCAGAAGCTGACGGCAGAGGAGCTGGCTGTCTGCAGGCTGCTCTTCATCTTGGACGGCCTGGATGAAAGCAGACTTTCTCTGGACTTCAGCGGCGGCCGGCGGCTGCTTGACGTCTCCCAGCAGTCTTCAGTCGGCGAGCTGCTCACTAACCTCATCCGGGGGAATCTGCTGCCCTCGGCTTGGGTCTGGATCACTTCCCGACCGGCGGCGGCCCATCAGATCCCTCCAACATGTGTGGACAGACTGACAGAAGTGCGAGGCTTCACTGACGCCCAGAAGGAGGAGTACTTCAGGAGGAGGCTGAGTGATGAGGAGCTGAGCAGCAGAATCATCTCCCACATCCAGACCTCCAGGAGCCTCCACATCATGTGTGGAATCCCAGTCTTCTGCTGGATCACTGCTACAGTTCTGGAGCACATGTTGAGCAGCGAGCAGAGAGGAGAGCTGCCCCAGACCCTGACTGACATGTACTCCCACTTTGTGCTGGTTCAGACTCACAGGAAGAAGCTCAAGTACCATGAAGGACCTGAGACGGGTCCACAGGAGCTGACGGAGGCTGACAGGGAGCTTCTTCTGAAGCTGGGCAGGATGGCCTTGGAACATCTGGTCAAAGGAAACATCCTGTTCTACCAAGAAGACCTGGAGCAGTGTGGTCTGGATGTGACTGAGGCCTCGCTGTACTCTGGAATCTGTACTCAGATCTTCAAGAGAGAGTCTGTGATCTTCCAGAAAGCCGTCTACAGCTTCGCCCATCTGAGTGTTCAGGAGTTCCTGGCTGCAGTCTTCATGTTCCACTGTTTCACCAACAGGATGACAGATGTCCTGATGAAATTCATTTTCACATCTCTTGATGTTTTCCTGAAGGTCGTCCTTCAGAAATCCCTCAGCAGTCCGAACGGCCACCTGGACCTGTTTGTCCGCTTCCTTCATGGCCTCTCTCTGGAATCCAACTGGAGACTCTTAGAAGGTCTGCTGGGTCGGACAGAGATCAGTCCAGGAAGCATTGAGAGAGTTATCAAGAACCTGAAGGAGATCAACAATAAAGAAATGTCTCCTGACAGAAGCATCAACATCTTCCACTGTCTGATGGAGATGAAGGACCTCTCAGTACATCAGGAGATCCAAGAGTTCCTGAAGTCAGAGACCAAATCAGAGAAGGAACTTTCTGAGATCCACTGCTCAGCTCTGGCCTACATGCTGCAGATGTCAGACCAGGTCTTGGAGGAGTTGGACCTGAAGAACTACAAGACATCATGGGAGGGACGACGGAGACTGATCCCAGCTGTGAAGAACTGCAGGAAGGCTGAGTGAGTCCACAAGTCTTCATGATCAATGTCTCAGTGATGATTGTAGAAAGTAGTTCCTGTAGTTCCTCTGTGGAGATGTTCCTCAGTGATCTGTCCTTAAGAACCCATTAGTACACTCGTCCCATTATTCTCTAAATTTCCTGCTGTTACTAAATGTAAACAGTCCCCTCCAGAGGTCGGCTCAGTTCTCAGGATCTGTTCAGACTGAGGCTGTCAGTCTTCCTTCATGTTCTAATTCACATTCAGTCTGTTCTTGTCTGGAATATTCAAATATATTCCAGTTTTTTGAATTCATCTCATCAGCCCTCAAAGAATAGAATACACTAGAATACAATAGAATAGAATACCCTTTATTGTCATTGCGCAGGGGGAAACAACGAAAAGTGAAAATGAAAGTGAAAATAAATCAGCAGATCTTCTCTTGATCTTCTTGAGACTGTTTCCATCTGATGGAATAATTCCTGTCAGACTCAGCAGGGACAGGACTAAAGCCCTGCAGCTCAGTGCAGCGGGGCAGGTTGTGGAGTTTCTACAGGAGAGCAGATCTGATGTCCAGCAGTCCAACAAAGTGTCCTCTCTCGTAACGTCTTGTCCTCTCTGTGTCTCATTACAGTCTTTCTCACTGTGGACTCTCTGATCCTCACTGTGAAGTGATCTCCTCAGCTCTGAGCTCTGACCCCTCCCATCTGAAGCATCTGGATCTGAGTTACAACATCCTGGAGGATTCATCAGTGAAGATTCTCAGTGCTGGACTGGAGAGTCCAAACTGTAAACTGGAGACTCTGAGGTCAGTTCACTGTCTGAAGGTAGAATCTGTTGGAGTCAAAGGACTGAGAGGAGTTTAGGAGGATTCCAGATGTTGTTTGGACAGAGAGTGGACTGAGCTCTGCAGCATGTTGATGAGAGCTCTTCTCCTCCTGGAGGCTTCAGCTGTTTGAACTTTACATTTCTAAACTCTTCCAGTCTGAACCTTCTTCAGCTCTCAGTCACTTCAACATCAATGTTGCACTAATCTCACTTCTTTCTCTCTTCATTCAGGTTTTTTCACTGCATAATGTCAGAGATCAGCTGTTCTTCTCTGGCCTCAGCTCTGAAGTCCAACCCCTCCCTCCAGAAACATCTGGAACATCTGGACCTGAGCTGGAACCCTCTGCAGGATTCAGGAGTTTCTCAGCTGTGTGGTTTTCTGCAGAGTCCACTCTGTGGTCTGCAGACTCTGAGGTCAGTTGACTGTCCGTTCCTGTTGTAGAAGGAGAAATGTTTGTCAGCAGCTGATCTGAGACTCTGATCCTGCAGTGAGAGAGTGGACTGAGCTCAGCAGCAGCTGACTGGTGTGTGTGGACATGAGGAGTGTGAATGTTGTGTGTGATGAAGATCCACAACAACAGAACAGCTCATTGATCAGGACTCAGTAATGTGGAGCTGCTCATTTCTCCATCAATACATCTGATTGGTTCCTCCTCATTGATTCTGCTGCTTTCTCTCTTTATTCAGGTTGGAGAGCTGCAGTTTATCAAAGATCAGCTGTTCTTCTCTGGCCTCAGCTCTGAAGTCCAACCCCTCCCACCTGAAGGAGCTCCACCTGAATTCCAACCATCTGCAGGATCCAGATGTGCAGCAGCTGGTTGATCTCCAGCAGAGTCCAGACTGCAGCCTGCAGACTCTGAGGTCAGTAGATGGTTGGAGTGAGTCCATGCTGCTTTCAGCAGGTTTGGACTAAACACAGTCAGTGTGAGAACAAAGATCCAGTGTTTGACTGTCAGTGAGGCTGTGAGAGGAGAACACTGAGCAGCTTCAGGATTGGACAGCAGAGGACACACAGTCAGCCAATCAGAGGAGCCACAGGCTTGTTGTGTTGGTCTGACAGTGGTGGTCCTTCATGAGCTCTGAGCTGCTGACTGCTGCTCTGAACAGGACTGAAGTCCTCACTGCTTCACACACTTTGACCACCACCTCTCATCTCTCTGCAGCTGGAAGAATGACTGAGAGCAGAGAGGAGGCTGTGTGTCCTGAAGATCAAGTGTATATTCCCAAAAATCCTCCCTTTGATATGATTTCATCATTTCACTCAAAAAATTGAATGTGTGTGAGTGTGTGTGTTGATTTGTATGCCAAGGAGGGTAAACCAGTCTGTCATCAATCCTCCATGATGTGGTACCGCCTCCTCTCGGTACATTCCGATCTCTGACAGGATCCTTCACCAGTTCCACAGTATCTGCCACTGTGTGTCAGCTTGTTGAAAATGCAGCTCAGAGCAGCAAGCATTCTTCATTGCAGTGTGTGTGCATATCGGTGTGTATAAAAGAAAATAAAACAAACAGAAAGCGTTCTTCATTGTAGTGTGTGTGTCTGCTGACCTGTTCCCATCTACCAACATACTGATGGAAAACCTTTCCTTCAGATGCTCTCAACCAGGGGTTGGCAACATTTTTGTCATGGAGTGCCAGTTTAAAATTTTCTCATCCATGTGTGTGACATCAACTAAAATGCAAGTTAACACCAAATAAAAAAAAGATTTCCAACATACCTGGAAATTTATTCCATTCAGAAAAAGCATATACAATCATATCTTTCAAGACATTTTTTCGGTAACACTTTACTTTAAGCACCCAGTATAACACATTATAAGTAGTTATAAACACTCATAAATGATCACAATGCTTTATAACTCACTATACAGCATAGGGTTAAGGTTAGGGTTCGGTCCTGGCATTGTGATCATCTATGAATGTTTATAACTATAGCTACACGTGTTATAATGGCATTATAAATGTGCTTATAATGTGTTATACAGAGGGGCTTCAAATAAAGTGTTACTTTTTTTTCTATTAACTCCAAAAAGTGCTTTCATAAACTTTGTGCTTTGTGCTCTGCATGCGGATGTTTCAAATTAACTGGTGCCCGTGTTAACTTGTGACCAATAGATGACTGAGCCTTGTAGTCGATCTCGCGAACGTCTGTTATCTGCAGTTACAGTGAATGTATAAGTTTAAAGTTTTTTGTGAGTCTTACTTTAAAAACTGTTCTTATCAGCATGTGTTTACACAGACCTGCACCGTCACTCGTAAACACGGGAACTAGTTAATCCATAACACCGGCCGGGAGATGCTCGTATTCTGCTATGGAGCTCTTTGAACAACTTACTGTTGCGCGATTTGCTTCCGTCTCGCCTCTCCAGTGTTTTTTCTCTCAGAGTTTTTATTAACGGGCAACTCCAGTTTTTTGACACCTGGACCTTATTTATAGTTGTGTGCATGCTCATATACTCACTCAGACAAACTGTTAGGGATACACTTTAATTAGCACTACTACCATGGAATAATTGTATTAACTGCATATTAGGCCTTTCCTGAGTGAAGTACACCAAGGTTATAAGATGCTCTGCTAAAGTGTAAACATACCGACACGTTCCGGAGAAACCAACACACACTCACTAGTGTTCCAGAAGAACATGGAATAAAAACTGTTTCATCAACAATTAGGATCCTTTCAGGGTGTAATACTTAGTATCTTTCCCTGTAAGGTCCAGCGCTGAGCAGTACATCTGGCTATACTTAAATAAATGGTAATAATCTGAAGTCAGTCGTTTGGCATTCTTTATACCAAGCATAGAATAAAAGAACCGGGTGGAGTCGGCTGGATGGAAGTCCTGGGCTCCAACAAAACATTGTGCAGGTCGGGGTCCTTCAGAAGTTTTTTTTTTTTCCCCCTTGTCCTGTTCGGCAGCTGGGGTGTGCAATATTGTATGATTGTAGCCTTTTACTGTCCGAACTTAGTTTAATAGGGATGTCCCGATCCGATCACGTGATTGGAAATCGGTCCCGATCACGTGATTACGGACTCGATCGGGATCGGAAGTTTCCTCCCGATTTGGACTTGGTTGGATACGTATGTTTATTTTTTCTTTAATTTCCTTTTTAACCCACTGAAGCCGGGACGCATTTATGGTAGTGGCGTTGTTGCGCAATTCTATCATTAAACCCAGAAGTGCTGTTGCACAGTTCTATCTCGTTACTGTAAATATTGACATATTACCATTATGCTTATTCACTGTTTTTACTTTTACCGACCAATGTAACATCTTGAAGCCCTCTGAGGCAACTGTTGTTGTGATACTGGGCTATACAAAAATAAATTGATTGATTGATTGATTGATTGATTCTACCATTGACGCCGGGTCTTTTTTTCTTCTTCTTTGCGCTAATCAGCTGTTTCTTGGGAAATTAAATGCATCAAACTCACGCATATGCATAACTGATCCTGTTTCCGGGTCCAGATCGTGTTGCTGGACTGCCTCGTAACTTTGTACTGAACGTTTCTGGCCACTGCTGCACACTGAAGCATGCTTCAGCGGTAATGCGTGTCCAGCTTTAATGGATTATATGCGATGTATTTAGGTTTTCCGTGCTACAGAAAGATGTAATTACAGAGAGAGAGCAATATGTGTTGTTTTGAATTGTTGTTAAGAAAATAAAAAAGGAGAACTTTTCATAAGTTTTTTTTTTTTTTTTAATAGATAATTTACATATTTTACTATATCAGAAAAGAATCGGATAGGGACTCGGATTTGGCAGATACTTAAAATGATAGGACTCGGACTCGGTGGCAAAAAAACCTGATCGGAATATCCCTAGATTTCAATGTTAGCAGCAGGAGGAGACTGAATCTCCTCCTGCTGCTGCCTTTATTTAAAACTGGCATCCGGCATGGCTGCCGGACAGGACTGGGACAGAAATGCTCAGAGAGCAAGAGACAGAAAGAGAGAACGATAAATAGAGGGAGAACGGGGGGAGGGGGGCACAACTTACGTACAAATTCACAATACAAAACAGTGTTGTCGACGCACCTCACGCAACCAAGAACAATCTCAAACCCCAATCGAGACAACACCAAAACAGAGCCGACAACCAACACAAAAACTGACAGAACCATACATATACGAGGGGGGACCCAAGAGTTTCCGGACTGATTCTATTAATAAAAAAATTTCCAACTTTGGCCGCTAGATGTCGCTACAGGATAGCCTCATGCCTGTGCCAGGTTTGGTCTTCCCCCGTGAAGCGGTCAGCTGACAGTCATTGTTTATGTTGACAGAGTGACACCCCGCTCTTCGATTTTTCAAGATGGCGGATATCCACGGATATGCGCTCTGCCAAAACATTTTGTTTTTTATTGGGAAAACCAGCGGCAGAAACACTCACCATGTTGCAGACATTCTTTAAGAAGGATTCTTAGGGTGTCTGAGTGGTTTGGGCCCTTTAAGAATGATCGGATTACATCACAAAGACCAGGCACCCAGAGGACAACAATCCACTTCCAGAACAGAGGAAAACGTCACAAAAACTGAAGAAGACGTCCTGGTAGGTCCACGCAGGACTTTTGATGACATTGCAAAACTGATGGGAGTATTGTAGAGATCCAGACAGATGATCCTCAGGCGGTTATTAGAAGCAGTGAGACGAAGGCTCCCGGAAATGGCCGCATCATAGCAGACAGCAGACCACAGGACGCCCCGTTACGCACAGAAATAGCACCAAATGTTGTGCGTAAAGCACATTTTTTGACTAAAACCGCGACCAGCCAGCCTCCCCACCGCCATATTCCCCTGATCTGGCCCCAGGCGACTGCTTTTTGTTGTCAAAGATGAAACTGGAGCGGCAGCAGAAAGGTAAGGCAGGCATACAGGCGGGGGAGGGAAAATCGAAGTTCTATCTTATCGGCACAGTTACGCACGGTCATGGCGACTCTTCTGAACAGTGAAAATCTCCGGTGTAGCGTTGTATTCAAGCCAAAGGAGAGTATTTTGGAGGTGACAGTTTCAAATAATTGCGAAGATTAAAAAATAAAAAGTTATAACTACATTCCGGGAACTTTTGGGTCCACCCTCGTACATACATATATGGGCCCCGCGGAGCCACGACCGGCAGGAGCCGGTCCACCCTGGGCGCCCGAGAGCCCAAGGCCCAAGAGCCCAGAACCAACCCCCCCACACAGGCGGAGGGCCATGACCCACCTGGGAGAACCAGCCCACACGGGCGGCTACCCATCCCAGGCCAGTACACCCCCAAGTCCTCCGGCTTCGTACCCCAAGATCCAGGGCATCAACCCCCCCCCCCCCACCGTCCACCCCCCGGCCCACCCCTCCCACCCCCTGTCCTCTCCCGCCTCACTCCCCCCCGCCCCAACCCAAGACTCACACCCACTCACTCACACTGACACACACACACACACACACACACACACACACACACTTACACACAAACACACACACACACACACACACACACACTCACACACACAGTCAACCCTACCCTAAACACACTCACATTCCCACATCATCCAACCATCATATCCTGTGGGAGACCCCCCAGAGGGCAAGGGTACACCGAACCTCACATCCAGGCCCCCCCGCCACCCACAACCGCCGCCCCCACCCCCAAACCCCACCACGGCAGACACATATGCACCCCCCAGAGCCAGCAGCCCCCCAAACCACAGCCAGTCCAAACCCCAGGCCTGGGGGGAAAGCAGCAGACCCCATTGCCCCCCCCCCCCCCGGCTCGTGAGTGTTGATGAAGTGTATGTTGTTTGTGATTAAAATTGAGGGGCAGTAACCACACCGTGCCACGAGTGAGGCCAAACGAGCAGTTTGCTGCATGAACAGCCCCACCCCCGACACAGCACGCCAAGACCCCCCATGTGTTTTTGTATGTATTTGGTCATGTTAGATGACTAAGTGCAATTAAGACTGAGAGGCGAGCCACTGAAGGGTGCAGTGATTGAGGCCACTTAGATGGCCCCCTCCACCACACTCAACCTGATAAGCCCCAACCAAAGCCCTACGTGTGTGTGCATAAGAGCGGGGGGAGGGAGGGGTCACCCCCCCCCCCCCCCCCCCCGGACCAGGGCGGACAGCGACCATAGCCAGAGGGCCACCAACCCAAGAAGCACACACCCATCATGCATCAGGAGGAGTGAGGGTGAGGACAGATGGGGGCTGCGGAAGGATCCAGACCCAGGGTCCACTGCCCCCTTTTACCTTTAAAAGCGTTTGTTTCCAGAAAGTAATGTACTTCTCTGTGTGTTTGATTTTATTATTTATGGGATTTATTTGTATGTTGATACCTACCGTCATGGGAGAGCGAATGAGCAGTGAGAGAGTGGATCATGTGATTGAGAGAGAGAGCGCATGCAGTTCCGGGTACGCACAGACGGACGAGCGAGTGAGAGTTGAATGAAAGAGAGAACCTTGAGAACGGATTGTAACAGACAATCCGAGACATTCTTACAGTTATCAGGGGTCCAACACCCCTGGAGTGACTGTGGGAGAAGTCTGTGGAACGGCTGCGGCAGACAACAAGCCTGGGCAGTGTCGTTCTGCAATGAAGACTAGCTGTTAGCTTGCTAAGCTAGCTGCGCCTGCAGTGCAGTGGGCTGCTAACCCAGCCAGCTGCTGTGAGAGTGGAAGAACGTGGACTTTTGATCGGAGTGGATTATCAGGACCATTTTTTCTTCTTTTCTGAGACTGTGGATTACTTTTGGACAACTTTGTGCTCGTTTGGTGGATTTGTGTGGAGCTTGGAACTTTATAGACGATCGTCTGACTGTAGTAAGTAAGCTTTTCCCTTTGCCACGGATGCCATCTGGTGGACAACCACGGAACAGGCCTGCAACGTAGGGTGGGGTTTGTTTTCTGTTTCATTTAGATGCCGGCTTAGTTTATTAATTTAAGGTTTTTGGACATTTGATTTAAGGTACTGAATTCATCATTTCATATTTGATCATTTAAGGGTGAGGAAAGACTGAAGGTTTACATTTCTACGTTTAAATAGTTCATAATTTGAAGGTGTCGAATTCATGATTGTATCTATTTGATTGGTTTTATTTCATTGAGTGTACATATTTTGTGATTTGAAGGTTACATGATTGATTGCTTGAAACAATGTTGTTAAAAGTCACATGTCACTGGATTTGCCTCTTGACAAAGCAATTTATTTGTTACATTTATTTCATTGTTGAAAAAAAACCGTTGTGGTGTTATTCTCCTCATTTTCCTTAAACCTGATTTCAAAAAACAATTTCCTTTTCCCTAATTCATTTTCTAACTAAAGTATCTCTAAAACGCCTTTGATATTGTCTGCCTCAGTTATTTTAAAATACACGTTGGTTGCATACAAGTTCATAGTTGGGGTGATTTATCTTAAAACATCAGGGATCCCATAAAGAACTCGTAGCCGTCCTGTTATATAGGATAATAAGGGTTACATAAATGGAGGCACCGTGCTGGGATTGGGATGTTTGATTCTCTGTGTTTGATATTTCATCCCCTGTAAAAAGTTAAAAACAAGTCTCTAAAAAGTAACACAAACTAGCAGCCAAGCTAATTTAAAATGGCAGTCAGTGCAAAACACTAGATGTTCTCAAACAAACTAAAGAACTGGTGTCGAGGAGAGGGGCTCGATGATGCTCAAGCTCTCCTGACTGTTGTCCCTGAAGATACAGAAATAACCAAAGTTGAAGATGTCCTGCAGACCATAAAGTGCCTTGGAGTTGTCCGTGTGAGGGGCAGAATGTTCAGTGATGCTGGAGATGAACTCAGGGTACTTTGTGAATACCCAGGAAAAGTGACAGATGCACAGTCAATTCCGCCTGAAGTTGTTCCAGAGGAAGGAGCAAAAGCCTGGCCAATCTACACCGTAACAGAGAGCTCAGTAGCAACTGGCGATGATTTCAGTACTAAATTGACGTCGCTGCTTGCAGCTGAGGGAAAATCCATGGAGGATGTGCAGGCTTTGTGCACAGGGCCAGAGCCAGCCCCCTCTTCTGTTGAGTCCATACTCCGTGCCGTTGGCGACCTTCTAGACAAGACAGGGAAGCCACCTCCTGAGAGTGGAGGATACCGGCACCTGCGTGTTTTCTCCGGGATGGTGCCTACTCCAGCTGGGGAAGAGCAGTTTGAACACTGGATGGAGCAGGCCCACTTGATGGTGGAGGAGAGTGATTGCCCACCAAATGAGAAACGCAGGAGGATAATGGAGAGCTTAAAGGGACAGGCACTGGAAGTGGTGAAAGCTGTGCGATTAGCTGACCCAGATGTCACCCCAGAGAAATGCTTGGAAGCGCTAGAGAGTGCATTTGGACTGGCTGAATCAGGAGACGACTTATATTTCTCTTTCCGTCTGCAGCGACAACACCCGGGAGAAAAACTGTCAGAGTTCTTAAGAAGGTTGGAGCACTGTCTGTCTAAAGTCGTGCAGCGAGGTGGTCTTCCCGCAAGCAGTATGGACAGAGCGAAACTTGAGCAACTGCTTAAAGGGGCAGTAGACGCCGACTTGATGTTAATCCAGCTGCGGCTGAGGGAGAAAAAAGACAACCCTCCTACAATCCTGCAACTGCTGCACGACATACGCACAGAAGAGGAATACGAAGCCTCTAAAGCTAAGCTAAACCAGTCTGTGCGCTCAGTCTACGCCAAACCTCAAGCTGAAAGCAAGTCAGAAATACAAACACTAAGAGCTGAAATTAAAGAAATTAAGTCAATGTTTGCCACACTAGCGACAAAACACTAACCAGTCACTGAAGAAAGGGTTGAGTCACCTGTTGTTCCAGTGAAAGACACAGAAACTAGTCAAGACCCTGAAGTAATTGCCCTCAGGAAACAAGTGAAGCACTTGACACAGAAAATGAACTCCAAAACGTTCACTGCAGCTGCGGCCTCATCAGCAGTGATGACTGTGTGGGAGAAGTCTGTGGAAGGGCCGCGGCAGTCAACAAGCCTGGGCAGTGTCGTTCTGCAGTGACACGAGCTGTTAGCTTGCTAAGCTAGCTGTGCCTGCAGTGCAGTGGGCTGCTAACCCAGCCAGCCGCTGTGAGAGTGGAAGAACGTGGACTTTTGATCGGAGTGGATTATCAGGAGTATTAAAGTTCATAATTTGAAGGTGTCGAATTCATGATTGGGTAACACTTTACTTGAAGCCCCTCTTTATAACACATTATAAGTAGTTATAAACACTAATACATGATCACAATGCTTTATAACTCACTATACAGCAGTATACAGCATAGGATTAAGGTTAGGGTTAGGGTTAGGGTTAGGGTTTGGTCCTGGCATTGTGATCATCTATGAATGTTTATAACTATAGCTACACATGTTATAATGGCATTATAATGCTTTATGAATGTACTTATAATGTGTTATGCAGGGGGGCTTCAAGTAAAGTGTTACCCATGATTGTATCTATTTGGTTTTATTTCATTGAGTGTACATATTTTGTGATTTGAAGGTTACATGATTGATTGCTTGAAACAGTGTTGTTAAAAGTCACACGTGACCGGGTTTGCCTCTTGACAAAGCAATTTATTTGTTACATTTATTTCATTGTTGAAAAAAAAACGTGGTGTTATTCTCCTCATTTTCCTTAAACCTGATTTCAAAAAACAATTTCCTTTTCCCTAATTCATTTTCTAACTAAAGTATCTCTGAAACGCCTTTGATATTGTCTGCCTCAGTTATTTTAAAATACACGTTGGTTGCATACAAGTTCATAGTTGGGGTGATTTATCTTAAAACATCAGGGATCCCATAAAGAACTCGTAGCCATCCTGTTATATAGGATAATAAGGGTTACACCAATTTACAAGGATAGTTTACTTTGCGATGCACAAGATGGTGAGAACCATGTAGACAGAGTTTATTGACATGTTAATTTTACCCAGATCACCTAAGAGGCACAGTGTGGGAGTTGCAGGAATATTGCATGTGAACCATGTTGACAGGTCTTCACACACCTGAAGCCAGAACCTCTGCACTGGTGTTGCAGGACCACAAGGCATGGAGGGAGCTGTCAGTCATGTTATCATTGCAATGCGAGCAGATATCAGATTGTGATAGACCCATCTTGAACATCATTCGTCGTGTACAATGAATTCTATGCAGAATTTTGAATTGTATTAGTTGTATATTTGAATTCTTTGTCATTTTGAAAGTATTTAAACATATTTATGACCACGCATTTTGGTCAAAGTTGTTAGATAAGTCAGCCTCCCATTTTAAGGTTGGAAGGAAGATTTTATCTTCTACCTTTGATAATTAGGGACCGAGCCCGAGGGCGAGGTGGCCTCAACTGAGGCCACCTTGCCCGAGGGCAAGGACTCTATTGTTCTTCGTTCGTTTCTTATTATTAGGGACCGAGCCCGAGGGCGAGGTGGCCTCAACTGAGGCCACCTTGCCTGAGGGCAAGGCCTCTATTGTTCTTCGTTCGTTTTTTCTTATTATTATTATTATTATTATTATACTCCTGGCGTCTTTCAACGCAATTTTGACCCCCTAAACATGCACGAAAACTCACCAAATTTGGCAGGCAGATCCAGACTCGCGAAAAATTTTATAAAATAACAAAACTAACCCCATCTGCTCTCTAGCGCCACCTACAAACTGGCACCCACAAACTAGCGCAACCAAGAGACATAAAATCTGCACCCCTGTCAAGGTAGGAAGGTCGTAGAGAAATAAAACCAATTGATGACACGTTCAACTCATTAAGATCTAAAAATCATCCATTGACACCCTTGACCTAAATTCAACAGGAAGTCCCCCAATGACCTTTCAAAGTAAAAGCTTCACGCAGCTTTTTTACAACACCATTTATTGTAGAGATGTCAGAGTAGTGCGCTCTGATAGAGGAGAAGTGTCTCTACAAGAGGTGTAAACAACTTTTTCAATAGTCACACGGTTTACATTTTATTCGCCCTTCAAAATAAAACTCACATTTTTGAAAAAAGGGTCGCTATGGCCAATAGGAATGTTGTAGAGAGATCAAACCAATTATTCACACATTCGTCTCGTCGAGGTCTACAAATCTCTCATTGACAAAAAAGACCTAAATCCAACAGGAAGTCCGCTATTTCCCTTTCAAAGTAAAAAATCACTCCTCATTTAAAAATTATCTGCTCCGAGACCGTTTGTCGTAGAGACGTCAGAGTGGCGTGAAATAATAGAGGACAAGTTTCTCTTCCGATATTGTTAAAAACTTTTTCAAAAGTCTCATGGTGTGGATGCTGTTAACCCTTAAAGCTAAAAGTCTTAAAATCCACTTGAAACACTACAATGGTCGCTACGGCCCAAAGAAAAGCCAGAGAGAGCTAAAACCAATGGTCATGCTCTAGTCTCACAGAGATCTAAAAATGACCAATTGACACCGAAAACCAAAATCCAACAGGAAGTCCGTTATTTACCTTTCAAAATAAAGTCACATTTTTAATAAAGCGGTCGCTACTGCCCGTAGGAATGTCGTAGAGAGATCAAACCAATTGCTCATATGCTTGTCTTATCAAGATCTAAAAATCATCCATTGACATGCATTACCTAAATCCTACAGGAAGTCCGCTATTTCCCTTTCAAAGTAAAAAACACTTCTCATGAAAACATTATACCCCCTGAGACCGTTTGTTGTAGAGACGTCAGAGTAGCGCGGTCTGATAGAGGAGAAGTTTCTGTACAAAAGATGTAAACAACTTTTTCAAAAGTCACACTGTGTGGATTTTATCAGCCCTTCAAAATAAAACTCACGTTTTTGAAGAAATGGTCGCTACGGCCCATAAGAATGTCATAGAGAGATCAAACCAATTGTTCACGCGTTCGGCTCGTCGAGATCTAAAAATCTCCCATTGACACCATTCACCCAAATCCAACAGGAAGTCCGTTATTTCGCCTTTCAAAGTAAAAATCACTCCTCATTTAAACATTATCTTGTATGAGACCGTTTGTCGCAGAGATGTCAGAGTGGCATGAAATAATAGAGGACAAGTTTCTCTTCAGATATTGTTAAAAACTTTTTCAAAAGTCTCACGGTGTGGATGCTGTTAACCCTTAAAGTTTGAAGTCTGAAAACGCACTTCAAACACTACAGTGGACACTGCGACCCGCACAAATGTCGCAGAGAAATCAAATTAACATGGATGAATTCGTCTCATCGAGATCTACAATTTACCCAGAGACATACCCATACCTAAATCTAACCTCTTGACCTACTTAAGCCATATCTAGGCATAGCAGCTGGCCCCACTGGTCTGGGACCTGCTGTAAAACATTCTGCATGTTGTACCTGCTTTCCACAGTAGATGGCGCACCGTGACCACAAATCACACATGACTGAAGCAACAGTGCCCCTGCAGCAGCAAGCCACTGAGGAAGCAACACTTGAAACACATTGGGAATGGTCCAAACAGCTGTCACCCTGCAGAAATATCACCTGATACACACCATACACCTGAAATCACTCTTTAATAGGTGTATGGACGATGGATGGATGGATGAATGCATGGATAGATTGATGCACAGACAGACAATGGTATGGAATGACACTATTCTGACACTCAAATTGATATATTAGTGGAGCACACATGACTATCAAAATAAAAGCCTCAGATCCCTTCAAACTAAAAGTCACATTTTTGCAAAAAATGACATTTTTAACAAAGCAGCTTGATAATTTCGGGGTAAACAGTGTTAGTGGAAGCATGTACTTCGTTTCTAAAACTATAAGGTCAACATCGCTTCAAAATAAAAGCCTATTTACAACAGATAATGAGGTCAAGTCATAAAAATGGATGGTTATGGAGGAGTAAGATGAATATATTGGTGTTTGCTAAAGTGGAGCACACATGACTATCAAAATAAAAGCCTCACACCCCTTCAAAATAAAAGTCACTTTTTTGCAAAAACTTACATTTTTAATAAAGCAGCTTCATAATTTCGATTTACACAGTGTTAGTGGAAGCCTGTACTACATTTCCAAAATATAAGGTCAAAATTCCTTCAAAATAAAAGCCCATTTACAACATAAAGAGATAAAGTCATGAAAATCGATGTTATAGAGGAGCAAGATGGATATACTGGTGTTTGCTAAAGTGGAGCACACATGACTATCAAAATAAAATCCTCACACCCCTTCAAAATAAAAGTCACATTTTTGCTAAAAATTACATTTTTTACAAAACAGCTTCATAATTTTGAGTGAAACTGTGTTAGTGGAAGCCTGTACTATGTTTCCAAAATAGAAGGTCATAATTCCTTCAAAATAAAAGCCCATTTACAACATAATGAGGTCAAGTCATGCAAACAGATGTTTGTGAAGGAGCAAGATGGATATATTGGTGTTTGCTAAAGTGGAGCACACATGACTATCAAAATAAAAGCCTCACACCCCTTCAAAATAAAAGTCACATTTTTGCAGAAAATGACATTTTTAACAAAGCAGCTTCATAATTTCGGTTTACACATTGTTAGTGGAAGCATGTACTACGTTTCCAAAATACAAGGTCAGAATTCCTTCAAAATAAAAGCTCATTTACAACAGAAAATGAGGTCAAGTCATGAAAATGGTTGTTTATGGACGAGCAAGGTTCCCAGTGACCTGGACTTCAGTCGTCAAGGTTCAAGGACGACCTCAGTCAGGCCACCTTGCCAGAGGGCGAGGTCCCGTCCAATGCCGCTTGCGGCTTTAATTATTATTATTATTCCTACGCCGCTTCGACGCCAAATTTGACCCCCTAAACATGCATGAAAACTCACCAAATTTGGCAGGCACATCCGGACCGGCGAAACATTTGATAAAATAAAAAAAACCTCCCAATTTGCTCTCTAGCGCCACCTACAGACCAAAAAAACCTAAAAACAGTAAAATCTCCACCACGGATCGCCACGAGTGTTGTAGACAAATAAAAAATACATTGCTGCGTTCGTCTGCTCGAGTTCTACATATCACCATTGATAAACCTTGCTCTAAATCCAACAGGAAGTCCGTCATTTCCCGTTCCACGTGATAGCCGAAAGTTGCTCTTTGAAACACCAAATATGACCCCTTAAACATGCAGAAAAACTCACCAAATTTGACAGGCACATGCGCAAAGGAGAAAAATTTTATAAAGTGGAAAAATTAACACTATAACTCCATCTGCTCTCTAGCGCCACCTAGAAACAGTAAAATAGCCGCCACGGCCCGTAGGAATGTTGTACAGAGATCAAACCAATGCTCAGGCGTTCGTCTCATTGAGATCCAAAAATGCCCAAGAGGAATACCTATACCTAAATCTAACAGGAAGTCCGCTATTTCCCTTTCAAGATAAAAATTTTCTGAAAATCACTCCTCATTTAAAAATTATCTGCTCTGAGACCACTTGTCGTAGAGATGTCAGAGTAGCGTGAAATCGTAGAGGACAAGTTCCTCTTCCAAAGTTGTTAAAAACTTTGTCAAAAGTATCACGGTGTGGATTTTATTAACCCTTAAAATTTGAGTGTGAAAACCCACTTGAAGCACTACAATGGACGCTGCTACCCGCACGAATGTCGTAGAGAGATCAAATTGACGTGGATGCATTCGTCTCATCGAGATCTAAAAATCTCTTATTTACAAAAATGTCCTAAATTACACAGGAAGTCCGATATTTTCCTTTCAGTGTAAAATTTGGTAAAAAAAAAAAGATTCCTGCACAACGGCCCGTGGGAATGTCGTAGACAGATCAAACCAATTGCTCACGCATTCGTCTCATCGAGATCTAAAAATCTCTCATTGACATTAATAACCTAAATCCAACAGGAAGTCCGCTATTTCCCTTTCAAAGTAAAAATCACTGCTCATTTAAAAATTTTCTTGTCCGAGACCGTTTGTCATAGAGACTTCAAAGTAATGCAGCCTGAAAGAGGAGAAGCTTCTCTACAAACGATGTTTCAAACTTTGTCAAAAGTCACACGGTGTGGATTTTATATGCCCTTCAAAATAAAAGTCACATTTTTGGAAAAAAATGGCCGCTGCAGTCCGTAGGAATGTCGTAGAGAGATAAAACCAATTGCTCATGTGTTCATCTCATCGAGATCTAAAAATCACCCATTGACACCAATAACCTAAATCCAACAGGAAGTCCACTACTGACCATATATGGGCATGCAGTGCAGTCAACAGCAGCTGTCATTAAAGGGTACATATGATGCTATTTTTCAGTCATGTCATATAGGTTTCTGAAGGCCTAAAACATAGTATTCAAGCTTGTTTACAACAAATTCATCCTTCTTTCAGAGTTTCAGCAATGTAAAAAGTCACTCTCACAGTCCTTCAGAAGTTATTTAGATCCAACCGATTCAGCGGCTGGGAAGGTTCCCAATGACCTGGACTTCAGTGCTAACAGCTAAATGTTAGTGTATGAGAGATGCTAACAGCTACATTTCAGCGGATGACAGATGCTAACACCTTCATGTTAGTGTATGACAGATGCTAATATCTACATATTAATGGATTGGAGATGCTAATAACTCCATGTTAGTGGGTGACAGATGCTAACAGCTACATGTCAGCGGATGAGAGATGCTAACAACTCCATGTTAGTGGATATGAGATGCTAACTGCTGGATGTTAGTGGAAAAGACATGCTAACAGCTACATGTTAGTGGATGGGAGATGCTAACAACTCCATGTTCGGTGACAGGGTGCTGGAAGTCTATGGAGGAGCAAGGTTCCCAGTGACCTGGACTTCGGTCATCAAGGTGCAAGGACGGCCTCAGTGGGGCCACCTTGCCAGAGGGCGAGGTCCCGTCCAATGCCGCTTGCGGCTTTAATATTTTATATATCTTTGATAGCAACTTTGGGGAACTGAGGTTTAAGAATTCTTTGACCCCGAGAGGTAGCTGTCCCTGCAATTGATTAAAGGTATACTTTTTACCTATGTTAGATTTAAGTTGATGATATTCTAAAAATGCTGTGCTGCTGATTCCATATTGTGAGGTGAGAGTATTGAATGATAGAAAGTTGCCGTTTTCAATGATATGTTCAAGCTGGCTGATTCCTTTATTTCTCCACTGAGTGAAGTTTATCATCTTTTTGTTTTGCAGGATGTCCGGGTTGTTCCAGATGTGTGTAAGTTTGCACGGGATCAGAGAAGATTTGGTTAGCTTTAGAAAGTCCCACCAAGCCATTAAAGAAGAACTGATGTTAAAACTTTTAAAACACCGATGGGATTTGATGGTGGGACTGATGAATGGCAGGTCAGAGATGACTAGATCCTCACATAATGCTTGCTCTACATCCAGCCATGGCTCATCTAAATTGTTAGGTTTATGCCATTTGGAGATATATTGCAGCTTGCTGGCTAGGAAGTAATTACTGAAGTTAGGCAAGTGTAGTCCACCTCTGTCTTTAGTCTGTTGTAGCATCTTTAAACTGATACGTGATGGTTTATTTTTCCAGAGAAACTTAGATATGTATGAGTCCAGTGATTTGAACCAGCCAGACGATGGTTTGGTTGGTATCATTAAGAATAAATAGTTAACCTTAGGTAAAGTCATCATTTTAATGGTGGCAACCCTCCCCATAAGAGATATAGGTAAGCGTCTCCACCGTAAGAGGTCATCCTCGACTTCAGTAACGGAACATAATTTATTTTCGAAAGTTCTGATATCCTTGGAGAAATGTTTATGCCTAAATATCTAATGTTTCCAGATTGGATTGTAGCATTGGCTATACTTTGTAAGTCACAGTTTATGGGCATGGCTGTAGTCTTAGACCAGTTGATAGAATAGTTAGATATTAGTGAAAATTTGTCAATAAGTGTGATTGTCTGGGAGATAGAAGATGGAGAGTTCTGCAGGAAAAGCAATACATCATCTGCATAAAGACTTATTTTATGTTCTATCTTATTGTTGGCCAGGATCCCTCTGATGTCTTTATTTTGTCTTATAGCAGTTGCCAGAGGTTCGATAAAGATGGCAAACAGTGAGGGAGAGAGTGGACAGCCCTGTCTGGTTCCTCGCTGCAGACAGAAGCTTGGAGATTGTCTGCTTGTTAGTCTTTACACATGCAGCTGGAGAAGATTTTAATCCAGTCTATGAAAGACGTTCCAAACCCAAATTTGGTTAATGTTCCAAATAAAAATTTTCAGTTTACTCGATCAAAGGCTTTTTCGGCATCTAAAGAGATAATCACGGATTCTCGATCATGTATTGTAGAGTAATCTATTATATTAACTAATCTGCGCATGTTAGTGGATGAATGTCTGCCTTTAATGAACCCTGTTTGGTCAGGATGTATTATGAGCGGGGTTATCGTTTCTATTCTCCTGGATAGGGCTTTTCTGATGATTTTGAGATCTACATTTATTAATGAAATAGGACGATAACTGGACGGAAGTGTGGGGTCTTTCCCTGGTTTAAGTATTAAAGTTATTTTGGCTAAGTTCATATTTGAGGGTACTGTTCATTTATTTTTTATTTTCATGACCATTTTATGAAAAGTGGGAGCCAACATGGCCCAGAATTCTTTGTAGAATTCTGCTGGGTAGCCATCTGGGCCTGGAGCTTTATTGTTGGGCATATCCTGCAGAGATTTATGGAGTTCATCCACTGAAAGAGGAGATTCCAACACTATTCTATTTTCATCTTTCAATTTTGGAAGGTTGATATTATTAAAAAAGGTATGGATTTCCTCATCTGTTGTGTTTATTTGTGATTGGTGTAATCCTTGATAGAAATCTCTAAAGATAGTATTGATCTTGTCTGAGTCGTGGCTGATGTTTCCTTCTGAGTCTTCAACACAGTGGTCCCCAAACCACGGCCCGCCTCCACATTTGATCCGGCCCCCAGAGAGCATTTCAATTTTTTTCATATACCGTATTTTTCGCACTATAAGGCACCTAAAAGCCTCAAATTTTCTCAAAAACCAACCAGTGCGCCTTTTTTGTGGAAAATACGGTGATAAAAACCACCCGGTTGTCAGTCCGAGCTGTTGGACTGCGCCCACCGCAACACTGGGAGCAGCCGCGCTGCTCTGCATGTCCGTGCAGAGGAGCATCCTCAGTCAAACTGGCTTTGATATGTCGCTTTACTCACTATTGAACACATTTCCACTGAGAATGGAACCACCTAGATCACCAATATGTATTTCGCTCATACAGAACGTAGATGATTTTTTTCTCCCCTTTCATACTGGACTGGAAACTATCGTGATGTCTCCAGAATGTTCCTGTTCAGATGTGTGGCTGCACACTTCTTTAAAGTTACCTTCAGTGTAGGCCTGGGCGATTATTTGATCGTGATTGGTGATCGCGATTAATTTCCAGTAGATCACGGTGATCAGCTGTGAGCACATTTACTCGATCAGACATGGCAGAAATGTGCGTGACACAGCCAATCACAGTCGACTATTTCCTGCTCAACTTCCGCCTGTAAGTTGTCTGAGAAGTAAACAGAGATGGAGCTGAACGTGGAGCCGAGAGCAGTGAAGCAGATGAAGTCAGCCATGCCTTGTCGTTATCCTCTGAAGATGAGGCTGCTGGTGACAGGAAAGGCTGCTCCACGCCCCACCGCTGCTAGCACACCGATCCGCAAGGAATCTGGTCTTTTGAGTACAGGAACTACTTGTGATACAGTTTAACTAACGATCGTTCAGTTCTTCTCTTTTACTGAAAATGACGGCGCATCGCATCATTGAACATTTGGTAACACTTTACTTGAAGCCCCTCTTTATAACACATTATAAGTAGTTATAAACACTAATACATGATCACAATGCTTTATAACTCACTATACAGCACTATACAGCATAGGATTAAGGTTAGGGTTAGGGTTAGGTCCTGGCATTGTGATCATCTATGAATGTTTATAACTATAGCTACACATGTTATAATGGCATTATAATGCTTTATGAATGTACTTATAATGTGTTATGCAAGGGGGCTTCAAGTAAAGTGTTACCGAACATTTTACCACGTCTTGCCGCTAACGCTCCGTTTCTAACAACATGCAGAGAGAGCCTGCAGCGCTGCAGCGCCCTTCTTCCTCTGTGGTGTCTGTGTAAAATAAGGTTGAACATGCAAACAGCACACCTAGTGGCATGAAGTGCAAATGCAGTCATGGCATCATCTGTGGCCATGGTCTGAATGAGGATCTCCTGGGGTTATTCCAAATGTTTCAGAAACCAGAATATTCATATTCACGAATATTGACTGCACGTAAACGGAGCCAGTGTCGTCTTTTCAGGCCACTGCACCATATGAGCAACATTCTAAGAGGAGAAAAACAATGAATTTTGTCTATTTTTTTATATTATTGTAGTGTTACATTTTAAGTCTAATCTGTCCAATCTAGATTTTTTAAATTTTGTACATTTGATGCAAGCATTAATGATGGCAGCAGCATATTTAGCATCAAAACTTGAAAATAATGTTTACATTCTAAAGCGCCTTCATTATCCCCAGGTGGTTTCTTTAGTTTTTTAATCTTTTATAGCAACAAAAATCCTCAGGGCTGTAAACGGTCACACTTTAACTAACGATCGTTCAGTTCTTCTCTTTTACTGAAAAAACGGTGCATCGCAAGATTTTGTTATCTTGGTGCTAGATTTTTTTGTTCCATTTACTGCACTGTTAAGTGAAATTGCTCTTATATTTTTCTATGTTTATATTATTTAATTTGCATTGCTATTTGCTGGGTTTGTTAATAAAATGTTAAACTATTCTATTGTTCTAGTTTTCAGTGCAGATGCTTTAAAACTGGTTGAAAAACAGCATGACAGATCGTGATTATAATCGAGATTGAATGATATGAAAAAAAAATCGTGATCATTTTTTTTACCATATCGCCCAGCCCTACTTCAGTGTGAACAGGGCAATGATAGTAAAGGTGTCTACTATCTGAGCATCTGAATAAAAAGAAACAATAGTATATGCATAGTAGAGAGACAGATAAGATATTATATGTCAAACGAAAGATTTATGGCCCCCCAATAAACCCCTCCCCTAGCCATTTGTCCACCATTTGTCCAGCGTATGTCCACTGCGCATTTGTCCCCCCCCCCCCCCCACTTCCTTCCGTCTGAGGTCTTTTGAAGTTTTTACGATGTGTTAGGTGTTGACACATCTGAAGGGATGAGTAGGAGCCAGACAGACTGTTAGAGGGGGGTGAATTTATATTGTACCTGGAGATGGCGGAGAAACGTGTTATGAAGAGGTTATATTACAAGCCGAGTCATCCTGGTAGTTTCGGCGGGGTAGAAAGAAAGAAAGTTAGGGTGGAAGATGTGAAAGACTTTTTATCATCTCAAGACTCCTATACTCTGCATAAACCGGCTAGGATACATTTTCCAAGGAACAGAGTTTTTGTTACAAGACCTCTCAAACAGTTTCAGGCAGACCTTTGCGATAGGAAGACGGGCTCACCTTTGAGCGTGGTTGAAAGATTTAACCGAACGCTAAAGACTAGAATTTCACTGCTAAGAACACTAGACGGTGCGTGGAAGTCCTACCAGACTTAGTAAAAAGCTATAACAACACTCACCACAGCAGTATAAAAATGCGCCTGGCTGATGTGACTAAGGGCCTTCAAGTGTTTCACAATTTGTACGGTACACCTACACCACGAGACAAGAGAAAACAAAAATTTAAGGCAGGATTTAAGGTCGGCGATGTTGTCAGAATATCCAAGTTGCGAGAGGCCTTCAATAAAAAAATACGAACAGAGTTTCACGAACAAAGTATTTACGGTGTCAGAATGCATTCTGCGTACTCTGCGTGTATAAGATTATGACGGCGAAGTGATCGAAGGTTCATTCTGTGAGCCGGAGCTGCAGAAAGTGAAAATAGACTCATTAACATTTTTTCAATCATACAACTTTCAAACAGGCTGTTAGATATTACATTTTACTACAAACAGATTTGTCCGGGTGTCTGTAGCACTTTAGATGGTTATATGACCTTTTTAAAGCTCTCCAGAGGTGAACCTAAAAATTATGATCTAAACAAGAAACTCAGGTTTCATCTTAACATGTAAAGCAAATAATCAAAAGTGTTACTATTTGTGACCTGAAGATAACCAAATCTGCTCCTAACTTGAAATTTTAAGTTACTGCTCTCAAAACTTTGAAACATGTCGCGTCCTTTGTGATAAGCATCGTGAAATTCTCTGATGTTTCCCAGTTAACGTGATCACTGGAAAACCTTCACATACACCCAAGTTCTAATATATAGATCTGAAAATACAACTCAAAAGGAGGTAAGGTTTTTAAAAAAGTGTATAAAATACAAGAAAAGGTAAAAATGAATAGTAAAATCATTCAAAGACAGAGTCTCATTCTAAATATTCAAAATAAAGCCACACAAACTTAATCAGGAAGCGTAGACACGCGCTTGAATAAAAACAGAATAACTGGTTGATAATTTTCACAAACTCAAATTCAATTTTCTGTATAAGAGACAATAATGATGATGTTGTCGATGTACGCCAAACAAAACCGAGTCAGCAGGTCATGTCAGCTTTGAAAGCTGCTGTCTCACAGCTGCAGCGTAGACGGTTGGACTGTCTGAAAAAAAACAAACAACGTTAATCTTGTAAAGCGATATTGTTGGTCACAGAAGGTGAAACTAAACAAATCCAATGTATTCCTGTGTACAGCAGAATACAAATACACAACTGTGTACCATTTCACTCTGGCTGCTACTGATACTAAGATAGCATTAACATCTGGTACAACCGGAGTTAAATGAATGACGCTGACATTTATTTATTTTTCCTGTGCAAATCTGTACTTCTTTGTTCCTGGTTTCAAAAATGGGGTTTATCGGTGTGTTGTTTGGAGACAGACATGACACTCTTCGGTTCAGCAATGATTGAACCACTGGTCTGATCCCCAGTTCTTTTTCCTTTGATAAGAGATACTGTTTAACTCAAACAGGATATTTCACATAGTTAATTGTTGCTTGATAAGGTTCCACAGCCAGCAATCCTACATGATTTGCAAATACAGATTTTCTTCTCCTTTCTAACAAATCCACAGAAACATTACCAAAGAACAAAATATGACAAGCCCATGTAAGGGCAGCATTTCTATCAGAACAAAGAAAGAACAAAAGAAAGTGCTTAGTTTAAGAAACAAATATAAACATCAGCTTTACATACCTTTTCCTGTAGCAATTTCTTTTCTGATCAGTCTCAACCAGCTGCACAAGAAAACAGAATATCAGCTCAATTTACATTTTCTCACTCTTTTTCTACTCTGACAGACAGTAATGCGCGCAGCTTTACACACTCTGTGCTGCAGTTTGCGCCACTGTTTTACATGATTTGCGATGACAGATTTTCTTCCCCTTTCTAACAAATCCACAGAAACATTACAAAAGAACAAAATATGACAACCCCTTGTAAGAGCAGCATTTATATCAGAACAAAGAAAGAACAAAATAAAGTGCTTAGTTTAAGAAACAAATACAATCATCAGCTTTACATACCTTCTCCTGTAGCAATTTCTTTTCTGAACAGTCTCAACCAGCTGCACAAGAAAACAGAATTTCAACTCAATATACATTTTCTCACTCTTTTTCTACTCTGACAGACAGTAATCACTCCGTACTGCAGTTTGTGCCGCTGTTTTAGGTGGCGGAAAGATTAGTTGTGCGTCAACTCTTGCCTGTATCTTGTTTATAGCACTCCCTACATATAACGTGACTCTGTTGCCCGTCTGATACTTTAAAACTGAACCATCTCTGAATTACTGAGCCACTGTTTTTTTTTTTCTTTTACTGATTGGGGTTTTTATTGGGGTGTTGTTTGGAGACACACAATGACTCCTCGTGTCAGCAGTGATTGAACCACTGGTCTGACCCCATTTCTTTTTCCTCTGATCAGGGATACTGTTTTAACAAACAGGATATTCCGCATAGTTAATTGTTGCTTGATAAGGTTCCATACCCAGCAGTCCTACATGATCTGCGTGCTGCGTCCATAATTTAGATGGAACAGACGCTCAAACTGACAGAGGTTGTAACAACACATCCAACTGAATGAACTTCTGCTTTCATTGTATTTTGCAGGATTTTAATGAACAAAAATGCAAAGTGTCCTCATCATACGACCAAACAATAACATTTTAGTTGCTATCTTCATCATCTGGTGGTCTATGGAGAAACTGGTGACAAATGTCAAGCATTTTAGTCCCAGTGATCATTTGCAACTGCACTTTGAAGTTTTTACGATGGGTTAGGTGTTGAGGAGATGAGCAGGACCAAGACAGACGGATAGAGGGGATGAATTTATATTGTACTGAGGAAAGCGTGCCATGAAGAAAGTCAGGGTGGAAGATGTGAAAGATTTTTTTATCATCTCAAGACACCTATACTCTGCATAAACCAACTTGGGTACATTTTCCAAGGAACAGAGTTTTTCTTACAAGACCTCTCAAACAGTTTCAGGCAGACCTTTGCGATAGGAAGACGGGCTCACCTTTCCTCCTCTCCTCTCTTTCATCCTCTGGTTGTCTATGAAGAAACTGCTAACAAATGTCAATCATTTTATTCGCTGACCCAATGATCATTTGTAACTGCACAGATGAATGGTTCAATGTTTCCGTGCACATCTTTTAATAATAACATCAGTCCCTCTGGAGAGAGACAAACAGTATTTGTGGACTTTCTACTCTGTCCGAGAATGGTTTATCTACTGGTCTGCTTGACAGAATGCTAATGTTCTGATTCCCTCTATTGTGAACAGTCAAGTCACCACATCAACATTTAGCAAAACAGAGGCTGCTTTTTACCAAACAGTGAAATATTGTCCTACCGTCTGATGTATGTTTGGAATGTTTTACTGTTACTCACTCTGGAGCACAAATTCTATATAATCTTAATTTTGACAGCATATCTTTTTCCTAAAAATGAAAACATTTCTAAATCACAAACACATGTTGAAATTTCCAGCCATCTCTCTCAACCGGTAACAGTTTTGACAGCGGTTCTCTTGGTGGGACACCAGAAATGCTGACAGTTTGAACAGTGTCATTACTTCATGGACATTATATCTCCTGTTGATGAATACAAGAGAGAAATGCACCTACATTTATGAGAAACTTTTTTGGTTTCCCTCTGATGTTTAAACAAATCTTTGGTATTTTCTACCGCTGTATTTGAAACTTGTGCCTGAATAACCATCATTATTATTATTTGATCACCGTCAGCGTCCCAGTTCTGTCGGCCGCTTCATTGTGTAGAAGTTTTTCTCCACAGAAAGGAAACTGCTCTCTGTTCTGGTGTAATGTTTGTCTTTGGTACTTGTTGAGTTTTGGCCTTGATTCAACAGTTGTGGCACTCCGGTGGGTCTAGCTACTTTAGCTTCATCTCTTTTTTTTCTTTTCCTTTGCTCACAGTCTCTGATCATTAAGGTTTCTTCCCCCTCGCCAGTGTTTTATCATTAGTATTATTATAATAACGTCGGCCCCTAAATCGTCGTTGATTTGGTCTCATCCTGTCTCATCCTCATCCTCTGAAGCCTGGTAGTGTTGATACAAACAGTCTATACTCTCCCAGAGTTGTGTACAGCATGAATCTTAGCTTTTTCTTTTTTTTTTTTTTTTTTTGATTTGCAAACAAACCAGTTGCATCTAATCCTCTAGTCCTTTTTTAGTAATTCCACAGGACTCAATGAAAACACGTCAGGGGTTGCTAATTTTTTAAAGTATCAGCATCCTGTGTTCCCAGTCCATTAGTGATCATTGACACAAAGAAGGGTTCAGCTTTATGCGACACTTTTAATTTTGCTTTTTCTTTCCGACATTTAAGAAATCTTTCTGCATATTCAGACACCTGTTCATCAGTCCGTTTCATCTGCTAAAGTAAGAAGCTTTTCCATAACTTTGTCATGTATCGTTCACCATAAAGTCCACTCATTTGAGAACAGGAATTCCAGAGTAGTTTTTCAGCATGATCTATTTGCACAGGGGGGTTACTGACTCCATCGTAAGATTAAAGATGGGTTCACTAAGGAGCAGGAAATGGCTGTAGTACAGGCCTGCAAGAATGCCCCGGAATACAACTGGCCCCCAAAAAACAGCAAAACGGGTCGATACTCAGATGCTTTAAAGAACATTCTGTGAGAAGACACGGAACGAGGGAATCTAATCTAACTTATCTCTTTCATCCGTTTGTCAACTTCTCTGATTGACCTGACCATACTAAATACACATTGGGAAAAAACTCTGTGGAAAACCACAATGTGTATTTAGTATGGTCAGGTCAATCAGAGAAGTTGACAAACGGATGAAAGAGATAAGTTAGATTAGATTCCCTCGTTCCGTGTCTTCTCACAGAATGTTCTTTAAAGCATCTGAGTATCGACCCGTTTTGCTGTTTTTTGGGGGCCAGTTGTATTCCGGGGCATTCTTGCAGGCCTGTACTACAGCCATTTCCTGCTCCTTAGTGAACCCATCTTTAATCTTACGATGGAGTCAGTAACCCCCCTGTGCAAATAGATCATGCTGAAAAACTACTCTGGAATTCCTGTTCTCAAATGAGTGGACTTTATGGTGAACGATACATGACAAAGTTATGGAAAAGCTTCTTACTTTAGCAGATGAAACGGACTGATGAACAGGTGTCTGAATATGCAGAAAGATTTCTTAAATGTTGGAAAGAAATGGTAAAATTAAAAGTGTCGCATAAAGCTGAACCTTTCTTTGTGTCAATGATCACTAATGGACTGGGAACACAGGATGCTGATACTTTAAAGAATTAGCAGCCCCACACGTGTTTTCATTGAGTCCTGTGGGATTACGGAAAAGGAATAGAGAATTAGATGCAACTGGATTGTTTGCAAATAAATTAAAAAAAAAAGCTAAGATTCATGCTGTACACAACTCTGGGAGAGTATAGACCGTTTGTATCAACACAACCAGGCTTCAGAGGATGAGGACGAGACAGGATGAGACCAAATCAACGACGATTTAGGGGCCGAGGTTATTATAATAATACTAATGATCAAACACTGGCAAGGGTGAAGAAACCTCAATGATGCATGCCATTACCAGAGACTGTGAGCAAAGGAAAAAAAAAAAGAGATGAAGCTAAAGTAGCTAGACCCATCGGAGTGCCACAAGTGTTGAATCAAGGCCAAAACTCAACAAGTACCAAAGACAAACATTACACCAGAACAGAGAGCAGTTTCCTTTCTGTGGAGAAAAACTTCTACACAATGAAGAGGCCGACAGAATTGGTACGCTGACGGTGATCAAATAATAATAATGATGATGGTTATTCAGGCACAAGTTTCAAATACAGCGGTAGAAAATACCAAAGATTTGTTTAAACATTAAAGGGAAACCAAAAAAGTTTCTCGGAAATGTCGGTGTATTTCTCTCTTGTATTCATCAGCAGGAGATATACTGTCCATGAAGTTCACTGTTCAAACTGTCAGCATTTCTGGTGTCCCATCAAGAGAACCGCTGTCAAAACTGTTACCGGTCGAGATAGATGGCTGGAAATTTCAACATGTGTTTGTGATTTAGAAATGTTTTCAATATTAGGAAAAAGATATGCTATCAAAATTAAGATTATATAGCGTATGTGCTCCAGAGTGAGTAACAGTAAAACATTCCAAACATACATCAGACGGTAGGACAATATTTCCCTGTTTGGTAAAAAGCAGCCTCTGTTTTTCTAAATGTTGATGTGGTGACTTGACTGTTCACAATAGAGGGAATCAGAACATTAGCGTTCTGTCAAACAGACCAGTAGATAAACCATTCTCGGACAGAGTAGCAAGTCCACAATATTGTTTGTCTCTCTCCAGAGGGACTGATGTTATTATTAAAAGATGTGCACGGACACATTGAACCATTCATCTGTGCAGTTACAAATGATCATTGGGACAGAAGCTAAAATGCTTGACATTTGTTACCAGTTTCTCCATAGACAACCAGAGGATGAAGATAGCAACTAAAATGTTATTGTTTGGTCGTATGATGAGGACACTTTGCATTTTTGTTCATTAAAATCCTGCAAAATACAATGAAAGCAGAGGTTCATTCAGCTGGATGTGTTGTTACAACCTCTGTCAGTTTGAGCGTCTGTTCCATCTAAATTATGGACGCAGCACGCAGATCATGTAGGACTGCTGGGTATGGAACCTTATCAAGCAACAATTAACTATGCAGAATATCCTGTTTGTTAAAACAGTATCCCTGATCAGAGGAAAAAGAAATGGGGTCAGACCAGTGGTTGAATCACTGCTGAAACAAGGAGTCATTGTGTGTCTCCAAACAACACCCCAATAAAAACCCCAATCAGTAAAAAAAAAAAAAAACAGTGGCTCAGTAATTCAGAGATGGTTCAGTTTTAAAGTATCAGACGGGCAACAGAGTCACGTTATATGTAGGGAGTGCTATAAACAAGATACAGGCAAGAGTTGACGCACAACTAATCTTTCCGCCACCTAAAACAGCGGCACAAACTGCAGTACGGAGTGATTACTGTCTGTCAGAGTAGAAAAAGAGTGAGAAAATGTATATTGAGTTGAAATTCTGTTTTCTTGTGCAGCTGGTTGAGACTGTTCAGAAAAGAAATTGCTACAGGAGAAGGTATGTAAAGCTGATGATTGTATTTGTTTCTTAAACTAAGCACTTTATTTTGTTCTTTCTTTGTTCTGATATAAATGCTGCTCTTACAAGGGGTTGTCATATTTTGTTCTTTTGTAATGTTTCTGTGGATTTGTTAGAAAGGGGAAGAAAATCTGTCATCGCAAATCATGTAAAACAGTGGCGCAAACTGCAGCACGGAGTGTGTAAAGCTGCGCGCATTACTGTCTGTCAGAGTAGAAAAAGAGTGAGAAAATGTAAATTGAGCTGATATTCTGTTTTCTTGTGCAGCTGGTTGAGACTGTTCAGAAAAGAAATTGCTACAGGAGAAGGTATGTAAAGCTGATGTTTATATTTGTTTCTTAAACTAAGCACTTTCTTTTGTTCTTTCTTTGTTCTGATAGAAATGCTGCCCTTACATGGGCTTGTCATATTTTGTTCTTTGGTAATGTTTCTGTGGATTTGTTAGAAAGGAGAAGAAAATCTGTATTTGCAAATCATGTAGGATTGCTGGCTGTGGAACCTTATCAAGCAACAATTAACTATGTGAAATATCCTGTTTGAGTTAAACAGTATCTCTTATCAAAGGAAAAAGAACTGGGGATCAGACCAGTGGTTCAATCATTGCTGAACCGAAGAGTGTCATGTCTGTCTCCAAACAACACACCGATAAACCCCATTTTTGAAACCAGGAACAAAGAAGTACAGATTTGCACAGGAAAAATAAATAAATGTCAGCGTCATTCATTTAACTCCGGTTGTACCAGATGTTAATGCTATCTTAGTATCAGTAGCAGCCAGAGTGAAATGGTACACAGTTGTGTATTTGTATTCTGCTGTACACAGGAATACATTGGATTTGTTTAGTTTCACCTTCTGTGACCAACAATATCGCTTTACAAGATTAACGTTGTTTGTTTTTTTTTCAGACAGTCCAACCGTCTACGCTGCAGCTGTGAGACAGCAGCTTCCAAACCTGACATGACCTGCTGACTCGGTTTTGTTTGGCGTACATCGACAACATCATTATTGTCTCTTATACAGAAAATTGAATTTGAGTTTGTGAAAATTATCAACCAGTTATTCTGTTTTTATTCAAGCGCGTGTCTACGCTTCCTGATTAAGTTTGTGTGGCTTTATTTTGAATATTTAGAATGAGACTCTGTCTTTGAATGATTTTACTATTCATTTATACCTTTTCTTGTATTTTATACACTTTTTTAAAAACCTTACCTCCTTTTGAGTTGTATTTTCAGATCTATATATTAGAACTTGGGTGGATGTGAAGGTTTTCCAGTGATCACGTTAACTGGGAAATATCAGAGAATTTCACGATGCTTATCACAAAGGACGCGACATGTTTCAAAGTTTTGAGAGCAGTAACTTAACATTTCAAGTTAGGAGCAGATTTGGTTATCTTCAGGTCACAAATAGTAACACTTTTGATTATTTGCTTTACATGTTAAGATGAAACCTGAGTTTCTTGTTTAGATCATAATTTTTAGGTTCACCTCTGGAGAGCTTTAAAAAGGTCATATAACCACCTAAAGTGCTACAGACACCCGGACAAATCTGTTTGTAGTAAAATGTAATATCTAACAGCCTGTTTGAAAATTGTATGATTGAAAAAATGTTAATGAGTTAAATGTTAATGAGTCTATTTTTTTTTCCCTTTCTGCAGCTCCGGCTCACAGAATGAACCTTCGATCACTTCGCCGTCATAATCTTATACACGCGGAGTACGCAGAATGCATTCTGACACCGTAAATACTTCATCCGTGAAACTCTGTTCATATTTTTTTATCGAAGACCCCTCGCAACTTGGATATTCTGACAACATCGCCGACCTTAAATCCTGTCTTTATTTTTTTCTCTTGTCTCGTGGTGTAGGTGTACCGTACAAATTGTGAAACACTTGAAGGCCCTTAGTCACATCAGCCGGGCGCATTTTTATACTGCTGTGGTGAGTGTTGTTATAGCTTTTTACTAAGTCTGGTAGGACTTCCACGCACCATCTAGTGTTCTTAGCAGTGAAATTCTAGTCTTTAGCGTTCGGTTAAATCTTTCAACCACGCTCAAAGGTGAGCCCGTCTTCCTATCGCAAAGGTCTGCCTGAAACTGTTTGAGAGGTCTTGTAACAAAAACTCTGTTCCTTGGAAAATGTATCCTAGCCGGTTTATGCAGAGTATAGGAGTCTTGAGATGATAAAAAGTCTTTCACATCTTCCACCCTAACTTTCTTTCTTTCTACCCCGCCGAAACTACCATGATGACTCGGCTTGTAATATAACCTCTTCATAACACGTTTCTCCGCCATCTCCAGGTACAATATAAATTCACCCCCCTGGACAAATGGTGGACAAATGGCAAGGGGAGGGGTTTATTGGGGGGCCATAAATCTTTCGTTTGACATATAATATCTTATCTGTCTCTCTCATAGTTTAATGTGAGGGGGGCGTGGCCAGGCGACTCTCATTGAAATGTATTAGTTTAAAAAGAGAGGCGTTGGACACAAGAAACTGTGCAAAGCGCTGCTCCTGGACAGGATTCAATAAATTAATTTACCTGACTCAGAGCATGAATTGCCATGAGACTGGGTTGTCTGTTCTATGGGCCTTATAATGCAGTGAGTCCTATATATCCTCCGTTCTCAAACTGTGGTACGCGTACCACTGGTGGTACGTGAGCTCCCTCTAGTGGTACGCGGGGGAATCACAGAAATGTATATATTCTTTGAAGATTAGTTAAAAGTCAAAACTTTGAGAAACAAATCATACCACCAAAACACATAATAATTTCAAATTAAAACACGTCAAATCCACTGCAATTCACATTCAGTTTTTCTCTTCTGATATAATGTGTTGGACTGCGACGTGCTCACGTTCAGTCACGTAGTAGTCATCGACGATTAAACTAGCTTAGCGTCACCGTCATGAGCATCCAGAGGTGTAATGAGAGGTCCGAGAACTCTACAAACGTGGCTCCAAAGAGGAGGAGGAGGAGGAAAAGAAGTGCAGAACAGGAGGAGAATAGAACCAGCAGCCCTGCTAAAACTGAGGTTGACGACACTGAAGCGAACACGAGGCTATCAGGTGGCTATTCAAGCAGCATAGCCAAAGCGTCACCGGCATCTGCTAGCGTTAGGAACAAACGCATGCATGAATGCCCGCGCGCATGTGAGAGAGAGAGAGAGAGAGGGAGAGAGTGTGAGGATGTAAGTGAGAGGGAGAGTTGCCCCTTTTTGTGTGACAGTTCTCGTGTTCTGCCTTTGCTAACTGTGGCTGACAGAATTAAACAAAAACATAAAGACCAAGACTATTAGAAATGTACCTGCTTCCTGTGTGTGTTGTCTTCATTTGAAAACATTATTATTATTATTATTATTATTATTATTATTATTATTATTATTATTATTATTTACTTTGGTCATGATGGTGGTACTTGGCTTAAAAAGTTTGAGAAACACTGCTATATATGAAAAAAGTAAAAAGAAAAAAAAAACTGTTCATTGACGGTGTGCCTTATAGTGCGAAAAATATGGTATGTGTATTTGTATTTAATAATAAAGTTGGACTTTTGCAAACTGACCCCGGCCCCGGCGTCAAGCGGGAGCCGGGGTCAGTTTGCGTTGCCCCCTCACACAGACTCCCCCGCCTCCTCAGTCAAAGTACAGTATTTCATTAAAAAAAAATAAAGTTTTCAGTATATTATGTGCTTAAAAAAGAACAGAAAATTCCCCTGGCTTGGTCAAATCAATATGAAGTGTTGTGCTATTCACACTTCACACTTCACAACACTATTGCCGCCCCCCCCCCCCCATCAGATAAGGGAAAAATTATGTGGCCCTCGCAGGAGAAAGTTTGGGGACCCCTGCTATAGAGGGCTGCACCATGTGATTTTATCATTGATGAATTTAACAGTAAACTACCAAGGAGAACTCTCCCTGGATGCTGAGGATCCCTTCCCGAGGTCCTGCTGACTCTGGAGCTCGGTGAACTGTCCGGCCCCCTCCTGAAGATCACAAGACTTTCTTTACACAAGGCTGACAAGAAGATTTTATACAGGAACTGTGTGAAGAGTGTGTGTGTGTGTAGGTGTGTGTGTGTGTGTGTGTGTGTGTGTGTGTGTGTGTGTGTGTGTGTGTGTGTGTGTGCGTTCTTGTATTTCTATCCTTGTTGGGGCCAAATGTCCCCACAAGGATAGCAAAACGTGAAACGACGTGCCTTGTGGGGACCTTTTTCCGGTCCTAAGTAGGAGAAACAGTGTTTTCTTGACCATGTTGTTGTTACTGAAAAAAGTAAAAGTGCAAAAACATTTCTTTAGGGTTAGGCTTTGTTGTGGTGTGGGTTAGGGTTAGGGTAAGGGTCAGGGTTAGGGGCTAGACATGAATGGGAGTCAATGGACGGTCCCAACAAGGATAGAAATACAAGACTGAGCGTGCGTGTGTGTGTTTGCACGCATGTTTGTCTGCATGTGTTTGTGAGAGAGGGAAGTAATACATGTAGTAAATAAACATTAGTATTTTTTCAGGACCATGGACAGCACGAGTTTCTCTCTCTGTCTCTCTATGTCTCTCTCTCTCTCCCTCTCTGTCTGTGCTTATGAACATGTGCGTGTGTGCATGCGTGCGTGTGTGTGTGCGTTTTTTTGGAGCCAATTGAGAACATAACTGTTTTTCAATGGATATGTATTTAAGTAATGATCAGAAACATTAACTTTGGGTTTTTTGTTTTTTGTTTTGTTTGCTCATCTGATAATCATGATTGTTTGTATCTCTCCTCCTTCCAGTCCGACCCTCCTCTCTGTAATCAGGAGAAAAGCTCAGGTGTTTAATGAGGAAGGAGAGAGACAGTTTTTTGACTGCAGAAAACTAAGCGTTTGATTTGTTTCATGGCGTTTTGAGTTAAAGAGTCCACCACGGAGAATATGTTGGTTTGTTTAAATAAATTGTAGACCTTTGTAAATCAGGAAGATCTCTTCCAGTGTTTCTTTGGATCTGCGAGTCAAAACCTCCTCCTCAAAGGGCGACTCATACGCGGTGTGACTCTCCGGCTTGGGGCACAGGACACATTAGATCAACGGCGACAATTTTTTTCTCGTGCGATAAGACTCTCGCGATAACGCAGCACGTTATCGCCGTTAATGGCCCAGCTATAATAAATATCATATAAACATATAAATACCATATAAATAATATATATCAATCATCATAATATCTGTGACAGTGACCCAGAGAAGTGTGTTCAGTGACATCTCTCTCCTGCGCCGCTCGCATTGAGAAGACAAATTCAATTTTGATACATTTTTTGTGGGGCTGAAAAGAAAACAAAACAGCAATCCACTTTTCACTTTTTCTTTTTAGTTGTGATACAAAATGTGCAGCCTTGCAATGAAAATCAAAATACAGATTGGATGATTCATTTTAAATTTTGATTAGGGACTACAAATCAAATTACAATTTCCTACATTAAAATCTGTTTGGATAGTAAAAGGCTACAATCATACAATATTGCACGCCCCAGCTGCCGAACAGGACAAGGAAAATAAATAAACAACTAAATAAATAAATTTTGATTTGGAGTCACATAATGCAGCCATAACCATAAAATGAAAAAAAACATTTAGGCTAAATGCATTTTCATCTTCAAACTTGACATGTCAATTAAATGTTGATACCTTGTTGCTGGGGCATGTTTTCTAATTTAAATCTGAAATCTTATTTTCTTTTTTTATTTTAATTAAGTCATAGAATAAGTAGTCTTTAAGATGAGAATTAAAATGCAGTTTGGATGATTGTTTATTAATTTTAATTATGAGCTAAACAGCATTCTGGTTCATGCATTTTAAGTTGATTTTTGGTCCACGTTAACTTCAATATAGGGCTGCCTGTAAGTTCTCACCACCATAATCTGACCGCACTCTGGAGGGTCACCCATATAGGCCAGGGGCTTTCATAGAGTGAAACAGCACAGTGGAGGCACGGTGGTCTGAGCTGCAGTTCAGAGGTGATCAACCGAGAGTGTCCATCGATGCTGCCATGAACTGCAAAGCCCCAACGACAATGATCAATACAGACACAGAAAAAAACACTTACGGTTCATAAACAAGTGGAAGTTAAAGTGGAAAACAACATTTAAGGACATCAAATAGTCTAATGGTTTAATGACAATTCAGTCTTAAAAAATGTCATCACTGTTATTTTAATAGCCGACCACAAGAAATACTGGAGCTGCAGCCGACATGATCAAAAGATACGAAACAGGTTACCTGGGTCACACGTTTACACTAGTGTCCAATAAAATACATATTAGCCAATAAAAGCGAGCACTGCACATGTTCTAGATTTCCCAAATCACCCCAGTTCTGCTAAAAAAATTTTTAAAAAAAATAATTAAATCACTGCTGCTATCAGTGATCCGAAAAATGTTTGTCTAAGAATGGCAACACTGCTCATGAAAAGCAGAGTTGGGAGGAATGCTATGAAAACACTCTTCCAAATTCTCACACAGCCTTCCTAAATAATATGTTTTCAAACTAATCTGTTTGTTGGTTTTCTTGATCATGATTGAAATTACATTCAGGACGAGATGGTCTGTTTTGTTCTTGTTGGCTGATTACTTTCCCAGATCATTTTCAACAGCACTGACTTCATGTGTGCCTCATGGCCAAATGTGGACTACCTGACACATCGCTGTGACCACATCATGACAGTATAAAGGGTGGTGAACCAACAGTTTTACCGTGATGAATTGACCCTATAAGGTGCATGTTTCCATCTTGAAGCCACAGGCTGATGGGGGAAGGTGCAGGATCCACGAGTCTCGCGACAGAGCTGCTCCATCTCCTTGCAGCAGCTGCTGGGTTTATCTGAGCCAACATCTCAGCCACCCTACGCCGTGGAACCAGCAGTCCATCTGCACACAGCAAGGCTCTAATCCTGTCAAATTGTGACGTCAATGACTAAAAAAAATACATAAATGTCTGGAAGACAGTAAACCATCAATGACCTCTTTATTCTGAGTTTGGATACAGGCCTTGAAGTCTTACATGGTGTTCAAGTTCTTCATCTTCTCTCCTCACTGGTAAACCAAGCTGCTTCGTCCTCTGACATAAAAATGATGAGGAGCAGCCCAACAGTTTTGCCACTGGCTTCACTGCATGGAATTGCTTCATGAGCAAATCATTCTGGTCCCTGGTTACCTGAATCGCTGTTCACCCTCATCATCCTGAAACAAAGGAGAGGGTGTTGTAAATTAGCCATATCATGCTTATCCAAGCCTGCCAAAGTGATCTACACTCAACGATAAGCTATTTTAGCACCCCGAATGCTACAGAGTACTTTTGAATTAGTAAATATAGGGTTTGGAAGGCTAGGTCACACCACAATGCATTGTTGGCCCAGCAGCCATTAAAGCGGCCTGCAGTGGTCAGTTACATCTCAGGCTTCTGTGCACCGTGCCATGACAGACACTACATTGGAAAATTAAAATAAAATTGACTGTACCAAGAAAAGATGTTTCCCAAGGCTTGGTACCTTGAAAACATTCGTGAGATCAGCAGAATGGATCCATATGAACACTTTTTGAGTTGCAATCGCCCCTTGAAAAACGTAATCATCCCGTATTTGGAATGGAAACAAAAGCACGCGGCCGTCCCGTGTTGACCTGGAAAGGGATGCACTTTCTCCCGTATTGCAGAGAGAATCAAACTGGGGCTCTGTTCACACTGCAGGTCTTGATGCTCATGATTTCTTGCTGGGATCTGATTTTTTTTGCATGATCATTCACACCACATTTTAAATTCGACCTCTATCACAGTGCAATGTGAATGTGATACAAGTAGAAAATAAACGTATGTGCTGAATAAAGCATGAGTCGTGGCTTGTGGTAAATTTCTAAAGTGGGCCACTTCATGATTCTTCAAGTTCAGTACATTTATACACCGAATTTCGGTGGGTGACCTTAAATCCACCCAAAGTTGCAGCCATGAAATGGCACTGATTGGTTTAATTCCATGTCATTCATATTGGTAATCACTGATTGGTCATATATTTTACAGTATTTTTTTTTTGGAGAATTATAAATTTTTAAATCAAAATAATTGGTGGATCAATACCTCCTCAGAAGGGTCATGACCTGATAAATGTTTGAAGCTCTTTTAATGCCGGACATGACTGTTCATTGAGCGATACTTGAAGAATGATGTAAAGTTAAAGTTGCAGACAATACATCTGTAATAATCTAGCAGTCACTCACAGATGCGAGCAGTTAGCATCACACATGCTGCCTCCACTCATTCAAAACCCCTCATGAACTGCTACCAAGTATAACTCAATATCGCTCATTAAAACATTATTACAATACCATAACACAAGGTGACTTAAGGATAAAGATCCTCTGAGGCTAAAGCGCCAAAGAAATTGCGAATTCACTATGCTGTGGAGTGACCATGGCCTCCAGCCCCACTTCTCATCCACATTTGGATTTTGGAGCTGGGCTCAGTTTGGGCACAAGCCCATAGAAACTTCTTGCAGTGGATGTCAGTTATGGTGCGTTCACACCAGACGCGTTGCAAGCGTCACGGGCGTCACTGACACCTCAAAGTTGACGCATGTGAAGTTTGGAATTCGACGCGTGTTCAAATTACACACGACGCTTGCAACGCGCGCGACACGCGGCAGCTCATTGGCGGGAGTGGGAGGAGCTTCTGTGTCCTGTCTTCATGTTGACAATCGCGGATCCCATCCAGACACTGGCTTGGCTTTATTTAATAAAGAAAGCCAGAAAACGGCGTCGTCAGGTGCCTGTGCGACGTTTTTGGGTTCATCCCATCCTGCGGCGGCGTTCGCAATTTGGCGAATTTCACCATTTGGCGAATTTCACCATTTGCTCCAGGAGCTGCGTGAGGACGAGGTTCGCTTTCAGCGGTACTTCTGCCTCTCCCGGGCCCAGTTTGACGACCTTCTGGCCCGCATCAGCGCTCTAGAGATGCGTGGATTGCGGTTGCACCCGCTGAGCCCGCGGATAACTGCGGATCGGGCGGATGACGTGTCGAAAAATTAAGATTTTAATTACAATCGGCCGGGTTGCGGTTGAAGCACTCAAATTAAAAAAAAGTAACCTCAATACACCTAAACACCATTCTGTGGATACCGGGTGGGATCGGTTTTGAAAATTGATTTAAAAAAATGGTTCATATGGGCAGATAGCGGGCGGAAGGAGATTTTAAGAAGCGGTTGCGGATGGAAAAATGAGTCATCCGCACATCTCTACAGCGCTCGTCTGTGATTGGATGACGCCCAGCGTTGACGCTTCCAAAGTTCAATTTTCCCAACTTCAGGCGTTCATGCCTGCAATGAGCGACGCGTGTGACGCGTATCGCCAACGCTCGAAAAACTCGAAAAGTGACGCTCAAAAAGCGCCTGACGCGCGTTAGGTCCGTTGAAGCTCGTCTACCATAGACTTTGAATGTAAAAGCAACGCCCGTGATGCTTGCAATGCGTCCAGTGTGAACGCACCATTACTCCTTTGACTGACAGCGTACTTCAGCCAATCATTCATCAAAATGCGTTAGCTTCTCCAAGGGTTAGCTTTAGCTCTTTAGCTCCAGCTTCTCTACATGCAAAGACACGCGAAAACGTCTTTTCCTGTTAGAAACTCACCAAGCACAGACTCTTGCTCTTGCCTGATTGTTGACATACTTGTTGTTTTGGCTAATACTTTACTTATTGCAACTTCTGAATGATGGTTGAAGTTTATCTCCGTAATCTCCGCTACGTGCAGTGATGGCATCACCTCCGGTTTTGCCTTCGGAATTCGCCAAAAAAATTTGAAAACAAAAATCGTCAACGCTATTTGGCTGTCCCGTTTCACAACCAAGTTGCATTCTCTTTCTATGGACTCCTGCCCAGACTGAGCCCAGCTCCAAAGTCCAAATGTGGATTGCTTATGAGGCTAGAGTGACCTAGCCTTGTAATTCAGACCCGCTCACTCCTCATCCACATTTGGATTTGGAGCCAATCAGCACTTCAAAACAAATATGTCATCATAATGTGTTCGCTTCTCTAAGGATTAGCATTTGCTCATTAGCTGTAGCTTCCTTACACGCAAAGACATGCGAAAACGTCTTTTCCTGTTAGAAACTCTCCAGGCCAGACTCTTGATCTTGCTTGATTGTTGTAATTCCTGGTATTTCGGCTATAACTTTACTGATTGCAGTTTTCAGACGATGGTTTAAGTTAAAGTCCGTCTTCTCCGATACACGCAGCAATAGCGTCACTTCCGGTTTAGCCACCGGAATTCATCAAAAAAAAAATTGAAAACAAAAAGCGGCAACACTGATTGGCTCGGCTGTTTCAGGACTGCGTGAAATCCCCTTCTATGGGCTCCGACCCAGACTGAGCTCATCTCCAAATCCAAACGGATGAGGAGTGGGGGGGCTGGTTTACGAGGCTGGTTTTCCTTCTGTGGAGGAATGAATCCAACAAAAACAAAACTTAATTAACTCAAGTCCGGTCACTCGGTGGGAGTACATGAGCATAATTCACACATTACTTTGTGAACAAACATCTCACTGTGTGACTGTGCAGACATATTTTATTGACTGGCAATCGAAGCTGGCTTCTTAATTGTTTTAGTTTTTCACTTGAGCATAATACCATAGTATTATTTCAGTATTATTTGCAAAGCAAAGCTTTTTGGACTCTGCTGTAGCAGTGTAAAAAGCACTATATTGTATAGTCCTATTAGCATTTATTTCAGCAGTGGTACAGTGAGTTCATTTTGGTGAGAAGTTTCAGTGGTATGTCGGGAGACAGAAGGACTGGAGTGGACTCATAATGATTCATTGTATTGTTTATCCCCAGATGTGATGTATTGGAGAACACACACACACACACACACACACACACACACACACACACACACACACACACACACACACACACACACACACAATTGTACAATTTCATTGAGCAGACGCTTTTCTCCAAAGCAACGTACAACACTGGAGGCAGTTCAGGGTTCAGTGTCAATACATATATATAAACACACACACACACACACACACACACACACACACACACACACACACACACACACACACAATTGTACAATTTCATTGAGCAGACGCTTTTCTCCAAAGCAACGTACAACACTGGAGGCAGTTCAGGGTTCAGTGTCCATACATATATATATAAACACACACACACACACACACACACACACCTTCACTCTCCTCGGGTGAAACTAAATGCCACTGTGAGTTTGATGGGAGGAAAACTTGGGGGGATTTCCTGAGTTCAGGCTGATTTCTGAGAAATGCCTCTGCATGCCCTGTGAGCAGAAGCACCTACTGGCCAAATGAGAGAACTGCAGGGCAATGCCTTCCCAGAAGTCACGTGGTTTCATGGAAACAGGCCTCCAGCTCTCAGCAAGTCATTGTGATTCAAAGACCAAAAAGAACCTATTATTTTTTTTTCCCCAGTGGAATTGAACTTGATGTTTTTCTTTTCTTTCAGTTTTTTCTCTGAAAACTGAACAGTTCGATCTGCGATGCCTGGATGCAGAGCCTGCAGCTCTGAACGTGTCAGAGTGTCGGCTCTCACAGGAGACCGTTCCAGGTTCAAGCCTCCCGTCACATCTGCACTTCTGCACGATGAGGGATACCGTCCAGTCTCTAATGACGGGACAGCCTGAAACCCAAGCAGTAGTAGTGAGATGTGTGAGGAACTGCAAATACTTTGGCTCCAATTTACTTTTTCTGATTATCTTAGCTCGCAGCTGCAGGCGCTCGAGGGAGTCTTCCTGTATCCAGTCTGTGGCTGGGTGCAGTCAAGAGGCCTCAGTTACAGATGTTGCTGCTCTGATAACAGGTTCTGGAAGTGGTGTGAACCACTCCCTCCGCCAATGATGAGATAAAAACAAAATGACTTGACCTGAAAATGACAGTTCTAACCCTGGAGTATGGTGATTTTGGACAGAGGAGAAATCGACTGCACAGACAGTGCCGCTGTTGTGATGAAGAATTTTCTCCGATTCAAAGTTTCTCCTGCTGTGTTTACATATCAGCTTTCTACCCGAATAAATGCTTCTGTTATATCCTGTACATCCATGTTGCTCGAGTTGTATTAAAAGATCTGCCTGACAATGTCTCCTCCTCCTCTTTCTTTTGACAAAATGTCATGTGGCACGGCAATCACATTCCTATTGATTAAGACATGGAGCAGGGAACACAGAGTGGTGAGGAGATCCACACAGGGCGACTCCTGCTGATCTTTTTTTTTTTTAACCTGCTTTGATGAAGTCGAGAGTTGAAAAAAGGAAGTTAAGCGTCTAACAATCGGGACCAAAGAGCAGTAAAGCACAGAGTGAACTTCTATGTAATACTAATACAACTATTATGAGTTGTTTACAGAACTGACTGTAAGTTTAACAGAAATCAAATTAACTAAAGATACCATGTCCAGTGGTAGCCTAAAGGCCTAAAATGTGTCACTTTGGAGCATGTTCTGTTCTGTGTGGTTATTTTATCGTCTAAACGTAAATACGGTAGCTACAGGGATTTATAAGAAAGAAATGATCTAAAGCTGGGATGTGGATGTTCAGTAATATCAAGCTGTGAAATAATGATAAGACTGCTCTTTATTTTCAGAATTACTTTGTGTTAGTTTTATTTAGTACGATTATGCTGAAGGTGTGTTTAGCTTCATACAATCATGAATGTTTTGTTCTGGCCGGTGACCCTTGACCCTGATTCAGTTTTGCCCTTCACTGAGAAGAATTTGGTCTGCCCTGCTCTAGAAACTAGAAGTAAGACTAAAGCCAGGTTTACACTTGCACAATTCTGTGGCACGCATTGCCACGAATCGAGTCGCAAACGGTCGCAAACCACTCGTAAAGTGGCGTGAAGTGTGCGTAAACCCGTCGGGACTGCGTGCCATGGCGGGACGAAAATTTTGAAATGTTCAAAATTTTGGTCACGACAAAATATCTCGAACCGGCCGTGAACTATGCGCCAACTGTCCGTGAACTCCTTGTGAACGCGTCGGGACAATGCGGGAGAATGCGTGCCAGTCATGACCACCGGCGAGTACCCGGAAAAGGGCCCCATGCGGGGGATTTTCGACCCACTGTCGCTGCAGCATCAAGTGTAGCTTCTTCAATTTGTCATTGAAATTGACTGATGTCAGCCGTCCGTCGGGGCCCCCTTCAGCTCGGGGCCCTCGGCAGCGCCTTTTCTGCTGCTCTTCAACACAGAGCAGCTGCCAGGTTCAGGCATCTTCTCTTCTCCGCAGTGACGGCGTCTCTGGCATCCAGCATGTTGTCTGTTCCACAGCAAATCCAAAAATGACCCGGGGTTGGGGAAGCCCCCTTTACTCGTATATGACGCGCGTAATTGCGCGCGCAACCACGTCGTGCCGGTGCGGGAAGCTCGTAAACTATGCGCAAACTATGCGTGAAGGCGTCGTGAAGGCGTCGTGCCAGTTCGATTTCAGAGATTTGAGATACTTAAGATTTTGTTGGTAGAATTCCTGAAATATCTTCAGGATCTCAGACAAGGAGGAAAACACACAAAGGTGATGGATGATAGAAAGTCACTGAAGTCATTTAAGAAGACACCAGCAGGGCCAGGAGGGAGGCAGATCAGGAAACAGTGAAACGTGTTAGAGGAGCCAACCTCAAAGGAAGTGAAGTGGTCAGTGTTGAAATATATGATATTCTGTAGCTTTAGTCTCAGATCTGCAAAAAAGTGGCGTATAAATATCACAGCATTGTCAGGCTGTTCTGAACTGTATAGATTAGAATAGAATGATGTAAAATGTTTATTAATGGTTCAAGGATTGAACATTATTAGAATCAATAACAGAAACTATATTTTGAGAATCTGCCCTCTGCTTGACAAGGTCAGTGAGGAATCTTCCCGGTTTATCCCCAAACTCATAAAATTTCTGCCTGGCAAATTTTAGGGACTGTTCAGAGTCCTGAATGAGAAACGTCTTCCATGCAGCAGGTGCAGATAATACTTCCTTCAGCAAATGTGGACTCGGGCTCCACATGTGGATTTTCTCAAATTCAGTCAAGATTCAAGGCAGAAAAAGAAGTGAACTCTGAATCAGCAGGGTGGAGCTGCCGACACACACCAGAGTATTCAGTGTCATTACATATATTAGTGAGGACCCTCGCCTCATTTGGTGGACAAGAAATACTGGATGGAAGCTTGTCAAGACAGGGATTCACATGACGACTGAAGTCTCCTTCCACAGAAGAGTCCTCTGAAGCCCATTCCATAAATACTGCAAAAGCCTTGGAAAGAAAATCAGGGGGATAGCCTGGGGGTCAATATATAGATTCATCAGCGTTATCTCCTTTCCTACAAGTATTCCTTTAACAATTACACAGCGGCCCTGGCTATCTTTAGCACATCAAGGGCCCTGAATGACAACTTTTCATTAAACAAAGTCCTATCTCCTTCTCTTTCTGTCCCCTCACCCCAACCGGAACAGCAGAAAGCCTCTGAGCCTTGTTCTGCAAAGGTTTCTTCCTGTTAAAAGGGAGTTTTTCCTTTCCACAGTCGCTTATGCTGCTCATGTGGATCTGTTGGGTTTCTCTGTAAAAGTGTCTAGAAAGGACTATGTTGTAATTGGCACTTCATAAATAAAGCTGAATTGAAAATGGCAGCCACCCAACTGAAGGAAGAGTATGATTTATAGTGATATGCACGCTATGGGCCGCCGCGCCACTGGGCTAGAGAACAGTCACTCGGTATATTCATAATGTTGGTCGTGTTTCAGGAGTCGGCTGCGATGACCAGAGAAAAAGGTCTGATTGATCAGCATGAGTAGAGAAACTTCCTGCCACTGCTGCAGAAAAGTGTCCTCGGCCAGAAAGACTGAATTCCGAAGAATGATCATCCAGACAGAGAGTGATGAAAGCATAGACATAATAAAGAGTAGACCCCGCATCAGCCGCTACCGCGAGTGGGCGCTGTTGAGAAATGCAGCCGCCATCTTGGTCCGGTCGTCCGCCTCACTCTGCACCGCTGTTTGACCGGAGCAGTGAAGTCTCAGCGCATGAAATGAATCATAGTTCGCTCAATACTACGCATTTTTTTTAATCTGCAAGCATCATTCAAAGAGGCATAATAGAGGCCACAATTTTTGGCATTTTCAAATGTTTATAATGAATAAAATAATATTTTAGAAGATGCCGGCAGAGCTGAAGATGCCAGTATAATAATGAATCAAGGATATATCTAGGTTTAGAGCAAGGTTCCTGCTATGTCTCAATAATTATTAATAACTGGTGGTTTTAATAGGCTAATTTAATATTTTTAATTATTTTGTTTAGTTTAATTTTATATATCTAGCTATTTATATACACATGTCATAATATAATATAATATCATATAGAAGCAGACTGTTTTAAAATGAAGACAAGACAGAAAGACAGAAAGACAGATAGATAGATAGATAGATGGATAGATGAGAGAGACAGGGAGAGAGAATCACAATGATAAGTAACGTATGCCCTGTAATCAATAGAATATTTCCCTTCAACAACGCTCACAGCCTTATTGTGATGCTCCTGCTCTTTGGAGGAGATCTGGAAACTTAAAAACTGAGAACACACTTAAAGAATGTTTTCCGTGTTGTCTTTTTGCTTGTTTTTCCCTTTTCTTTTGTGTTGTTGTTGTTGTTTTTGCTTTTTTTCTACTCATTTTTTGTGTCTTTTTGTTTTTGTTTTTTGGGGGTAGGGGGGTCATCTGTTTGGACGAATTCTCTCTATCATGATCATTGTGAACGCTGGAATCAGTTATTTCTCTTCACCAATGGGGGACAATCTAGATATTACTGTGCCTGTCCCTGCTTCGTCTATGTTCAACTACTAAAGCAACTTAAAGAACAAGTTAATATCGCAATATCTGACCTAATCCAAACACAATGACAGACACATGAGATACATGGAGATTGCTTTAGATTGTTTTGTTTTATTCTTTGTTTATATTTTTGAAAGATTTTTGTTTTTTTCTTTTCTTTTCTCTTTATTTATCTTTTTCTATTTTTGTGCTGGATCTTATGTCATCTTCTTATGTACGACTTTCACATGGTCATTTCTTTTTTTTTTTACTTTGAGTTTGTGCAGGAGCAGCATTTGTACAAGCTTTTTGGCTTTTTTTGTTCCCATGCACATAGTCATATATTTTTTATGTTTTTCTTTTTCCCTTGTCCTGTTCGGCAGCTGGGGCGTGCAATATTGTATGATTGTAGCCTTTTACTATCCGAACAGATTTTAATGTTAGCAGCAGGACGAGACCGAGTCTCCTCAGGTGTAGGGGAGGAAGGAAATGTAAGGACACTACAAACCCTTTTTTTTTTTTTTTTGAATATAGCTAGTCGTAACTAGTAGTAAACTCGGGGCGTGCATGAAGAGAGGTCTGCTACAAATCACCATTAGTCTAACCACCACAAGAAGACAAGGTAACCCAGTATGTGAAGAGTGATTAAGGATCAGCGTGATCGTGCAAATATGATGGTGACAGTGATGGTGATAGTGATCATGCATATATGACCTCTGACCTCTGAGAAGGCCAGAAGCAGGCCAGAGAGGCCCTCAGAGCCCAGACAGCCGGCGGTCATCACAGAGCCCGGATCCAAGCCGCCCCCCCAGGCAGACGCCCACGCTCCGGTCCAGAAATGGGGCAGAGGAAGGCCCCGGCCGGGGACCCCGGCAGTCCCGGGGCCCGGGCCCCGCGGAGCCACGACCGGCAGGAGCCGGTCCACCCCGGGCGCCGGACGCCCGGGGCGAGCAGGGCCGAGAGCCCGAGGCCCAAGAGCCCAGGAGCCGACCCCCCACCCAGGCGGAGGGCCATGACCCCCCCGGGAGAACCAGCCCACACGGGCGGCTACCCACCCCAGGCCAGTACACCCCCCAGCACTCCGGCCACGCACCCCGAGATCCAGGGCATCACTCCCCCCCCACCCCCCACCCCCACCCCCCCCACCCCCCCACCCCACGACCCCCACCCGGAACCCACCCCCCCGTCCACCGCCCGGCCCACCCCTCCCACCCCCTGTCCTCTCCCGCCTCACTCCCCCCCGCCCCAACCCAACACTCATACCCACTCACTCATACTGACACACACACACGCACACACAGAACCACTCATTCCTAAACCAAACACACACTCACATTCCAACACACTCACACACTCACACACTCTCACGCACACGCTAACAAGCACGTGCGCGCACACACAAACACACACACACACACACACACACACACACACACACACACACACACACACACACACACACACACACACACACTCACACACACACACACACACAGACACACACACAAACACACACACACACAGTCAACCCTAACCCAAACACACTGACATTCCCGCGTCATCCAACTGTCATATCCTGTGGGAGACACCCCCGGAAGGCAAGGGAACACCGAACCCCACATCCAGTCATATTTTTTTGACTACATGTGCAAAAAAAAAAAAGAAAAGATGGATGGAATAATACCATCTCTAAGGCGGACAACCTGTCCTGTCCTGTGGACGTCCTGCTCTCTGAAGTCTCACTATACAGCACAGATGAGTCACTTGCTGTGAAATTCTCTCTCCTCAGAGCGATCTCCCACTTCTTCCTCACATTTCTCTTTAGGAAATCTGCAAAATGAAACAGGAAATCACTACAAAATAATCTTAAAAAAGAATTCACTTTCTTCCTTTTTAATTCTTTTTTATTCCTTAAAGTTTCTTAGAACCTCTCATTCTCATTTTTCAAGTTAATGCAAATCTGTTCCTAAAAGTTTTCGATCACTGTTAATGAGCGAGTTGTTTGCAAATGACTCTACAGTCAGGTGTAATGTTGAAAAAACGTTTAATCCTATCTGTGAAAAGTTATTCCTTGATCCCTGCTCGCTACCGTCCCACACACAGGTGTCACACACACTGCTCCGGCTGAATCCCCATACGAATGACTGGAGCGTATGCGCCTCTCGACCGGACCAAGATGGCGGCCGTATTTCTCGCTGCCCAGGCGGGGTCTACTCTTTATTATGCACTGTAAATAATTTCTGTAAATTTACAGCAGAATTTCAGCAGCATTATGATGATTTTTTTCATAAACAGTGTTTTACTGTTAATATGACAGACAATCCGTGAAATTACAGCTCATTCACAGTTTTTTTAATGGGACTCTAATGTATTCCTGTTATACAGCACTTTACTGTAAAATGTATTAGATAACAGTATCATACATTATTTTTTGGCATTCTGGGAAAAGCGCTGACTGAGCTGCATGTGTGAAGCTGGTTTGCTGCTATTTAGGATCCGGCTTTAGAGCTCCGGCTGAATCCCCATATGAATGCGCCTCTCAACCGGACCAAGATGGCGGCCGTATTTCTCATTGCGCAGCGCCCCAAGTGGGGTCTACTCTTTATTATGTCTATGGATGAAAGCACATCCTTCCTCCGGAGTGGAGAAGCTCTTTCTTTAGCCTCCGTGAGTTGCCTGCAGAGCGGCTGGGAGCAGCATGGCAGACGGCGCTCCTGGTTCCCTCAGCTGCTGTTTCAGCCCATCATATGCCTCACGTTTCTTCATCCCCGTCGTGGAGAAATCGATGTGAACAGAGACCCTGGATCCGTTGCAGATCCTGGCTGGCCCAGCTGGCTCCATCACCCTCTGAAATGACAGCGGCGGCGGCCTGGGGCTCCTGATGCGGTCTGACCTCCATGCCAGGGTGTGATGACTCTTTCTAGCTTCATGTGGCCGGCCTAGGTCGTCATCTTTCAGACATCAGGTAGCCATGACTGAAACAGTCCAGCGGCTGCCTGGTCGCTGTGTCCTCCGGTAAATCCACAACCTGAATGTTGAGGCGCCTGTTGTCGTTCTCAGCCATGTCCAAACTCTCCGTCAGGACGCTGACCTGTTCTTCCAGTTCCACAATCCATGGCTCTTGTGTTGCGGCGAAGGTTTCCACCACCATCAGCCTAGTTTCCATGTCTTTCTGACCTTTATATCCTCTAGTTCTCCCCATGTTATCGAAAGACTGCGGCCAAAACTTTTCCAAGGACACAGCCCGTACTGTTCGGAAGAAAATGACGCAACGCTCTCGGTCGTTGTCAGGAGAAACAGAAGATCAGCGCCAAGTGGCACGGAGCTCTGGTAAACGCTTCGACTCAACTCACCGCCATCACGTGACCTGAGAAGGTGTTTCAATATTCATATAAAGTATTCATCACAAATTCTATTGAGATCATTTCACTGAAAACCACTGTATCAAACAGAACCAAGCCTTAAAGGAAACTTCACTTGAATTTTAACATACTTGGAGTCAAATCCATTTCTTATGCAATTCTATACTCAATCTTTGAGATGATATCTTTCAGTTCATGCTGTCAATAGTTTATATTAATATTTACATGGAAAATGTCTCATTTTAGGTCAGTTGCTGCCAGATTCTTTGACTTATTGAGTCAAAATTCGGATTATTAAAGCTTTCCTTAATTTACTTCGTACTTCAGTTGTGTGTTTTAACTACAGTATTAATATGTCTTCTATTAATTATCAATAAGGTGAGTTGTGATCCCTGCCAGGGCAGACGGCGTGGATGTTTATTTTGTTATCCTTTCAGTTTCGCTTTTACCGTAATGATAAGAATATGTGCGCCCCGCTAAACAACGTGTCGTCTGGCTTGACAGCAGTCACCAGTCCTCCGGAGCAGCGAGCTGCGTCTCCTTTAAAAAAACATCCTGCTCCTCTGGTGGAGATAAGGTCTCACATCCAGACCGTGGCGCAGTTCACTTCACAAGTCTCCGTGTCTCCAGGATCTCTGCTCCATCTGACTGGTCCACAGGAAGAAATGTGAGTTTTAATGAGTCTCACTGTCTCCCTGTGTCCTGATGTTTAGCTGCTTTTAGTGTCATTTCAAGCTGATAACTGGACCCATGGATCGATTTTATGCTTTATTTTTGCACATTTGCTCTGAGTTGCCTTGCTTGGTTTCCTTTATCTCTATTTCCTCACTGAGAACTGAGACTCCTGATGAAAGTGAAAGTAAAAAACTCATTTAAAGACTTCAGTTCTTTCTTGAGTCACTTTGCGCTCAGTAGTTTCCAGTCTCTAGTTTGTTCTTGTCCAGCGCCTGAACACATCAGTGGCAGAGCCTGAAACAGAGAACTATCATTTTCTGATCAATAGTCAATAATAAATGTCTGCAGCGCCAGAGACAGCACTGTCAGGACCACGCCATAAGGACCGTGCTTTAGCGCCCCCTATCGAGCCATAGTTGAAGAACCGGAGACCGCACCGTCAGGACCGGGCTTTCAGTGAGATCACTGTGTGTATGTGTGTAAATACATATTTATTGGAGATTTTCTTTTGTTTTGTTTTTACAATAAAATAAAATTAAAGGTTTCTTCAACCAAAATATTTCTTATCTTGATAACTTGGTTTCTCAGACTGTCATTTGAAGAATTTAAGTAAATCATATACCTGTGTTATGATCAGTTAAAATGTTAATGAATCATATGTTGTCATCTCTACATTTCAAACAAGGCAGTTTAAAAAGTTGAAAAGAGGTGATCAACAAGGACAACTCTGGAGACATGTTTCTATTTCTCTTCAAGCTCTTGTCCGGAGTTTCCGTTCGTTTCCAATGTATGTATCATTTTTCAACAGAGCTTAAAGCTCGTGTCCAGAGTTTTGAAAGAGAGAGGTTTTTTCCGCCCTCCCTCTGCTTTCATGAGCGACCAAGCCACGCCCCTTTAATTGTGCACGCGAATTATCTGTCGGGTGAAAATGAGAGCCTCCGAGTCCTACAGCATCCGACACGTTTAGCTGTTTACGGTGGATGTTCAGCAGACAGTGGACATAACCGAGGTAAGCGCGGCGGCTGCTGCAGAGCTAACTCTCCTCTGCCTGGGCGAGCGGCCGTGCTCTCTGGCTGCGTGCACACTTTGATTGACAGCATGAGAATGCGGAAGCTCGAAATCTATTGGCTGACGCTGACCGGCGCTTTTTCGGATAACATGGGGGTCTATGAGACGAAGGCGGGGCTCATAAATAAATTTTTATATTGCTTTATGCTAATTTTATATTGTAGTATCGAACCAGACTGACACATTTAAGCTCTGTTGAAAAACGATACATACGTTGGAAACGAACGGAAACTCCGGACACGAGCTTTACGCCGCCGCGCTTACCTTGGATATATCCACTGTCTGCTGAACATCCACCGTAAACAGCTCAACATGGAGGATGCTTGCAGACTCGGAGGCACACATTTTAACTCCACGGGTAATGCACGTGCACAATTAAAGGGGCGTGGCTTGGTTGCTCGAAAGCAGAGGGAGGGCGGAACTTCCAGATGCTGGATTAAAAAAAAAATCTCATTCTTTCAAAGCTCCGGACACGAGCTTTAAGGAGTAAGATCATGTAAAGCTAAAAGTGAAAAAAAAACAAAAAAAACTTTACTGCAATGCCGACTCCCGCTGTGAAATCTGTGACCTTACATCCTGAGGGATGCAGAGAAAGACATAAACACACTAGTGCAGGAAGGGAGGTGCTGCCGGGGCTGCAGCCCCCCCTGGTGGCAGCTTCAAGCTTTAGCACCTTACATTAGCATTGACTGGAAACCTAATTTAAAAAAAAAAAGAAAATCCATAAAATATTTAAAAAAGTATGTGTGGTATGGATTTACACACTGTGGAATATGTTGAAAAAAAAATGAAAAAGAAATTAAATTTAAATTGTTTGTTAAGGACATTACCTCATCAGGAAGCAGCTTCTTCGCAATCAAAAAACGATGGCAGACAGAAAGAAGAGAATATGAGATTTCTTTAACATGCAATACTTACAAAAAATCAAAATTGAATGTTCCCGAGGATGACAAAGTAAAGACAACAACATTGTCCCACCACAGCCCCGCCCTCACTGTCATGGCAGCGCAGGGTTTCACCTTCGCCCTCTGACTCGTGTGCGTTCGACTCCTCGGTCCGTGTTTCCAGACGGGTGTGGTGCGTCGCCCACATCACCGCAGAGCCCTTGGGCCTTCTGGGACGTGGGCCGGTCCCCGTGCTGGTGGGGCCGTGTGGCTGGGGGCCACTGAGGACAGTCACACCGGGGGCCAGGGGGCAGAGGGAGGTCCAGGCAAGGGGGGGTTGATGTGATGTTCTGTTCCTGTGCATGGTGATTGATTGATTTTGTGTGTGTGTGTGTGTGTGTGTGTGTGTGTGTGTGTGTGTGTGTGTGTGTGTGTGTGTGTGTGTGTGTGTTGCTGCTCTCTCTCAGTGACTGAAGATGTCTGGTGTGGATGAAGAGGAGGACAGATCAGGTGTGGACAGGTAAGAGACGTCAGCTGCTCCTGCAGTCGCCTCTCTTCTCTTCAGTCTGTCTGTCAGTGGTTGTTCCTGCCTCCACAGAGGAAAATGACCCGTCCTGTGTGTGTGTGTGTGTGTGTGTGTGTGTGTGTAGACATCAGCAGCTGAGACACACAGCAGAGTCTTCAGGATCCAGCAGGTTGTCTCTGAAGAGTAACCGGTCCAAAGGTCTTCTACCAAAGTTCAGTGTTGACCCTGGACCTTCAGACACAAAGTAAGAAAGTGTTTTTCTTTGATTTCCTCCAAACCAGAGTGAGAGATGTTGAGCTCACTTTCAGATTCAGCTCCAGTAGTTTGAAGCAGTGTGAGAGTTGAAGATCTTTGTGTCTCTGCTGTGTGTTGTGTTGCTCAGAGTAAATGTTGCTTGGTGTCCACAGAGAGAAGAGGACTGATGTCTGTGAGGAGCAGCCAGAAAGATCCAGAAGTAAGAGTGGACATGTGTCTGCTGAGGAACTGGGACTTGTTGTTGTGTTGTAGAGACATGAAAGCTTGTTGTTTGTGTGCAGTGTGATTGTTGTTGTTGTCTCTGAGCAGGTGTGGGTCTGCAGCAGCTTCTAGAAGAACATAAGAAGAGTGTGAGGAGGAGATGTGAACATGTGACTGAAGGAAGTGATGAAACAGGAGGAGGAAGCCTCCTCAACAGGATCTACACTGAGCTCCACATCACAGAGGGACTCAGTGAGGAGCTTCAGAGGGAACCTGAGCTGCAGCAGCTGGAGACAGCTTCCAGGAAGGACAGCCTCCGTCACTCTGCCATCAGGGTTCAGGACATCTTCAAAGCCTCGGCCCAGCAGCTCAGACACATCCGAGTGGTTCTGACCAGCGGCGTGGCCGGCAGCGGAAAAACCTTCTCGGTGCACAAGTTCAGTCTGGACTGGGCCGAGGGCCTGGAGAACCAGGATGTGGGGGTGCTGGTGGTGCTCTCCTTCAGGGAGCTGAACCTGCTGGGAGAGCGGCCGTACAGCCTCCTCTCGCTGCTGGCTGTTTTCCATCCCACGCTGCAGAAGCTGACGGCAGAGGAGCTGGCCGTCTGCAAGCTGCTCTTCATCTTTGATGGCCTGGATGAAAGCAGACTTTCTCTGGACTTCAGCAGCAGCCGGCGGCTGCTTGACGTCTCTCAGCAGTCTTCAGTCGGCGAGCTGCTCACTGACCTCATCCGGGGGGATCTGCTGCCCTCGGCTCGGGTCTGGATCACTTCCCGACCGGCGGCGGCCCATCAGATCCCTCCAACATGTGTGGACAGACTGACAGAAGTGCGAGGCTTCACTGACGCCCAGAAGGAGGAGTACTTCAGGAGGAGGCTGAGTGATGAGGAGCTGAGCAGCAGAATCATCTCCCACATCCAGACCTCCAGGAGCCTCCACATCATGTGTGGAATCCCAGTCTTCTGCTGGATCACTGCTACAGTTCTGGAGCACATGTTGAGCAGCGAGCAGAGAGGAGAGCTGCCCCAGACCCTGACTGACATGTACTCCCACTTTGTGCTGGTCCAGACTCACAGGAAGAAGCTCAAGTACCATGAAGGACCTGAGACGGGTCCACAGGAGCTGACGGAGGCTGACAGGGAGCTTCTTCTGCAGCTGGGCAGGATGGCCTTGGAACATCTGGACAAAGGAAACATCCTGTTCTACCAAGAAGACCTGGAGCAGTGTGGTCTGGATGTGACTGAGGCCTCGCTGTTCTCTGGAATCTGTTCTCAGATCTTAAAAAGAGAGTCTTTGATCTTCCAGAAAGCCGTCTACAGTTTCGTCCATCTGACTGTTCAGGAGTTTCTGGCTGCAGTCTTCATGTTCCACTGTTTCACCAGCAGGATGACAGATGTCCTGATGAAATTCATTTTCACATCTTTTGATGATTTCCTGAAGATCGTCCTTCTGAAATCCCTCAGAAGTCCGAACGGCCACCTGGACCTGTTTGTCCGCTTCCTTCATGGCCTCTCTCTGGAATCCAACCGGAGACTCTTAGAAGGTCTGCTGGGTCAGACAGAGATCAGTCCAGAAACCATCCAGAGAGTCATCCAGAACCTGAAGGAGATCAACAATAAAGAAATGTCTCCTGACAGAAGCATCAACATCTTCCACTGTCTGATGGAGATGAAGGACCTCTCAGTACATCAGGAGATCCAGAAGTTCCTGAAGTCAGAGAACAGATCAGAGAAGGAACTCTCTGAGATCCACTGCTCAGCTCTGGCCTACATGCTGCAGATGTCAGACCAGGTCCTGGAGGAGTTGGACCTGAAGAACTACAAGACATCATGGGAGGGACGACGGAGACTGATCCCAGCTGTGAAGAACTGCAGGAAGGCTGAGTGAGTCCACAAGTCTTCATGATCAATGTCTCAGTGATGATTGTAGAAAGTAGTTCCTGTAGTTCCTCTGTGGAGATGATCCTCAGTGATCTGTCCTGAAGAACCCATCAGTCCACTCGTCCCATTATTCTCTACATTTCCTGCTGTGACTAAATGTAAACAATCCCCTCCAGAGGTTGGCTCAGTTCTCAGGATCTGCTCAGACTGAGGCTGTCAGTCTTCCTTCATGTTCTAATTCACATTCAGTCTGTTCTTGTCTGGAAAATTCAAATATATTCCAGTTTTTTGAATTCATCTCATCAGCCCTCAAAGAATAGAATACAATAGAATAGAATACCCTTTATTGTCATTGCACAGGGGGGAACAATGAAAAGTGAAAATGAAAGTGAAAATAAAGCAGCAGATCTTCTCTTGATCTTCTTGAGACTGTTTCCATCTGATGAAATAATTCCTGTCAGACTCAGCAGGAACAGGACTAAAGCCCTGCAGCTCAGAGCAGCGGGGCAGGTTGTGGAGTTTCTACAGGAGAGCAGGTCTGATGTCCAACAGTCCAACAAAGTGTCCTCTCTCATAACGTCCTGTCCTCTCTGGGTCTCATTACAGTCTTTCTTTCTGTGGACTCTCTGATCCTCACTGTGAAGTGATCTCCTCAGCTCTGACCTCTGACCCCTCCCATCTGAAACATCTGGATCTGAGTTACAACATCCTGGAGGATTCATCAGTGAAGATTCTGTGTTCTGGACTGGAGAGTCCAAACTGTAACCTGGAGACTCTGAGGTCAGTTCACTGTCTGAAGGTAGAATCTGTTGGAGTCAAAGGACTGAGAGGAGTTTAGGAGGATTCCAGATGTAGTTTGGACAGAGAGTGGACTGAGCTCTGCAGCATGTTGATGAGAGCTCTTCTCCTCCTGGAGGCTTCAGCTGGTTGAACTTTACATTTCTAAACTCTTCCAGTCTGAACCTTCTTCAGCTCTCAGTCACTTCAACATCAAACTCTGTCCTCTAATCTCACTTCTTTCTCTCTTTATTCAGGTTTTTTCACTGCATAATGTCAGAGATCAGCTGTTCTTCTCTGGCCTCAGCTCTGAAGTCCAACCCCTCCCTCCAGAAACATCTGGAACATCTGGACCTGAGCTGGAACCGTCTGCAGGATTCAGGAGTTTCTCAGCTGTGTGGTTTTCTGCAGAGTCCACTCTGTGGTCTGCAGACTCTGAGGTCAGTTGACTGTTCCTGTTGTAGAAGGAGAAATGTTTGTCAGCAACTGATCTGAGACTCTGATCCTGCAGTGAGAGAGTGGACTGAGCTCAGCAGCAGCTGACTGGTGTGTGATCAGGACTCAGTAATGTGGAGCTGCTCATTTCTCCATCAATACATCTGATTGGTTCCTCCTCATTGATTCTGCTGCTTTCTCTCTTTATTCAGGTTGGAGAGCTGCAGTTTGTCAAAGATCAGCTGTTCTTCTCTGGCCTCAGCTCTGAAGTCCAACCCCTCCCACCTGAAGGAGCTCTACCTGAATTCCAACCATCTGCAGGATCCAGATGTGCAGCAGCTGGTTGCTCTCCATCAGAGTCCAGACTGCAGCCTGCAGACTCTGAGGTCAGTAGATGGTTGGAGTGAGTCCATGCTGCTTTCAGCAGGTTTGGACTAAACACAGTCAGTGTGAGAACAAAGATCCAGTGTTTGACTCTCAGTGAGGCTGTGAGAGGAGAACGCTGAGCAGCTTCAGGATTGGACAGCAGAGGACACACAGTCAGCCAATCAGAGGAGCCACAGGCTTGTTGTGTTGGTCTGACAGTGGTGGTCCTTCATGAGCTCGGAGCTGCTGACTGCTGCTCTGAACAGGACTGAAGTCCTCACTGCTTCACACTCTCTGACCATCACCTCTCATCTCTCTGCAGCTGGAAGAACGACTGAGAGCAGAGAGGATGCTGTGAGTCCTGAAGATCAAGTGCATATTCCCAACAATCCTCCCTTTGATAGGATTTCATCATTTCACTCAAAAAATTGAATTTGTGTGAGTGTGTGTGTTGATTTGTATGCCAAGGAGGGTAAACCAGCCTCTCATCAATCCTCCATGATGTGGTACCGCCTCCTCTCTTTACATTCCGATCTCTGACAGGATCTTTCACCAGTCCCAGAGTATCTGCCACTGTGTGTCAGCTTGTTGAAAATGCAGCTCAGAGCAGCAAGCGTTCTTCATTGCAGTTTGTGTGTCTGCATGTGTATGAAAAGAAAAAAGGAAAGAAAAAAAAAACAAGTGTCCCTTCACTGATTTGGACCCATCCACCAACGTTCTGACGGAAAACTTTTCCTTCAGGAGCTCTAAACCTTTAAATACCACAGATCACAACTCCAGAAATGTGATTTTTTTTTCTTTGTTTGTACAACATAATAAGCATGCAATCTATTCATCTAATGTAACTATGAAATTCTAAAAAAAAATGTATATTCATGTTATAATGCCAATCTTTCTAATCATTACAAGTATCCAAAAAACTGATTTGAGTGTTTTATATATATATATATATATATATATATATATATATATATATATATATATATAAGGTGAGCTAAGATACCTGTGTCATTTGTTGTAATTTTTTTTCGTATTTTTTTAGAATTGTTGCAACAGTCCTTCTGAAACCCCCCTACTATTGATTAGTTTTTAATAGAAAAAAAGAGAATACATCTTGTGACATCATTATATATGTAATAAAACAGAATTCTGCTGGCTGTGTGTAAATCAATCTATAATCACAAAATCGACATATTAAAGCTCGGGTAGACGATGTTGTCCTAAAGCACTTTTAGTCATACTGAGTGAAATGCTCCCTGCCCCCTGGGAGAAGTCAATACATTATATGGACGGAAAAAGGTGCGGAAAAAATCTGACAACTGTAACGGCCACAGGAGTGTAAAAACTCCGACCAATCGTATCGCGCGGACCGCTCGTCAGGAACCAATCAAATCCCTTCGCCGTTCTACCAGCCCCCTGCTCGTACATTTCAATGGCGTGCACTGGCGCTGGTTCAGAGCGCGTTGCCAAGGCGCTCTCGGCGCTCGCGACTCATGTGAAAAATAGAAGGAAGCGGAGCGGGCGCGCTGCGCTCCTATGCATGTTGTGTGCGGCAGTCAGAAAGGTTAATAACATTGGAGGCGATCACAAACTCCGGGCGCGCGGCACTTCCGCGTCCAGTGCGTTCGCTCCCAACGGGAGCTCCTCCAATGGGGTGGGAGCTGGGCGGAGCCTTGGGAGATGCTACATTCGTGCTACATGCTAGTTTTCCAAGATCGTCGACCCTAGCTTTAAATTACAAACCCGCAAATCAATCAACCCATTTACTGATCAATCTATAGATCATCATCACAATCATTCTAAGAGCAAAAGTCTACGTTACGGAGTGTATGCGTGTGTGTCGCGAGAATTTGTATATTAGCAGTATCAACGCAAGTGTTTTAATCGAATGGGAAGGGGCGGCTAGGTCACCTTCATCAGACAGCTTCATCCTCTTCTTCAGAGTAGATCCACGGATCCTCCAATGCACCCCCTTGGTCCTGGTCTTCCCGCCCTGGACTGCCACACAACACTGTAAAGCACTTTTCTCGAAGAAGAATAAGAAGGAGACTCCGTTTGTGTACCCTCTTCCACGGACTCACGCTTCGGAGGCCTCGTTGGTTCATCCTCCTCTTCCACCAGCTCGCGCTTCAGAGGTCGACCGGATATCAGCACCGGCTTGACGGGCTTCACCTTCACAACATCTTCAACAGGGTTAGCTCGGACGTATCGGGCCAACATGTGATACAGCACACCCCAGTCATTGGAGTTCAGCGTCGCTAGGCAGGGTACAGATCCCTGCTTTTCACCCTCAATCCACTTATATAGGCAAAGCTCCCCCGTAGCATACTTGAACACATAGGCCCATGTACCGATCTGTCTGTCCAGTTCAAGCGGCCATTCTTGCTCCAGTGATTCCGAAGGACGGAGCTGGGTCCTAAGCAGATGCATCACGTGCTTCTTTGGCGCGTTCAGGATCGTCGGCATGTTTTTGTACACCGCAACCGGCATGTCGCAGAGGATCGGTAGGTGAATAACTCTCTCCTGAGCCATTTTTTTTTTCCAAAAAATCAGTAGTAGTAGTAGTGCATTTTGTGACGGGTATAAATAGAGCCCTCTCTAGAGGGAGGGTGAGAGGAGGGGCCTCAGGACTGCTGGAGAGAGGGGTGAGTGGACAGCGCGGGGGGAGGCGGGACTTAATTTTTTCCCCCACTTTCCCACGGGGTGGGGTGGAGGGGGCATGAGATGGGCTAGGGGAGGAGGGGGGCTAGGGGAGGAGGGGGGGTGAGTTCATTCAGAGGTCAACCTGTCAGTTTGATGAAAGGGAGTATCTCTTCTCTCTCATGTACTTACATTGTAACACGTATATAACTACACATCAAATTACGTTAAATTATACTGTGACGCGAATGTAATATCTTCAGATTCAGATTCAGATTCAGAAAACTTTATTGATCCCATAGGGCAATTCGTTTGCAGCACATCTCGAGTCGTTTCACATGTAAATACAACATGAGACAGTCCAGTTTAACCACAAGTGGAACTCAGGTTGAAAATATTAAAACAAGCAATACAATAAACAATTTAGGAGCTGGAGTTCAATAATTTGATTGCAGAAGGCACAAAAGAGTTTGAAAAACGATTAGTTTTCCTAGCTGGAGCAAAATACCGGCGTCCAGAAGGCATTAAGATAAACTCTGGAGTCAGAGGATGAAGAGGCTGAGCCAAGATGCTGTGTGCTTTACTCAGCACCTGCTGCTCCCACAGAGAATGCAAGTCCCTCAGTTTAACACCTGGGATTTTAGAGCAGGTCTTGACAATGTTCTGCAGTTTGTTTTCGTCCCTCACAGACAAGGATTGAAACCAACAGATAAAAGAAAATGTGAGTAAACTCTCAATAAACGAGCAGTAAAAATTATTTAAAAGAGTTTTGTTCACATTAAAAGAGTTCAACCTTCTTAACAAGTAGGTACGCTGCTGCCCACGTTTGACAATGTGCTCAGTGTTCATGTCAAATCTTAATTTGTCATCTATCACCGTGCCCAGATATTTATAACTATTGACAATTTCCACGTTTTCTCCATGGATGACACTGACACTGTGGGAGGAAGTCCGTCTAAAATCAATGACCATATCCTTAGTTTTTAAAACATTTAAGTCAAGGTAATTTTCCTCGCACCACTTAACAAAATGGCCTAAAGCAGGACCATGATTTCCCTCCTGTCGTGACAGTAGAGAAACCAGAACTGTGTTGTCTGAAATTTTAATCAGAAATCTGTTCTCCTCAGCGGATCTGCAGTTGTTGGTGTAGAGAATAAACAGAAGAGGAGACAGGACACAGCCTTGAGGAGACCCCGTGTTGGAGGGGGTGGGAGGAGACCAGAACACGCTGGACCCGATCAGTGAGAAAATCTAAGATCAATGACAACAATTGGTCCGGAAGGTTAAAATCTGAAGCCAGCCTGTGAATCAGGATGTGAGGCTGCATTTTATTAAAAGCAGAAGAGAAATCTGCAAATAAGAGTCTGACATGGGCCCCTGCGTTTTCAAGGTGCTTGTAGACGGTGTTAAGTAAGAAAAGCTTTGCGTCCTCCACCCCTTTATTTAATTGATAAGCGAATTGCAGTGGATCTAGTCTCCCTGCTGTAAAAGGCAATATGTGGGCTTTTAATATTTGCTCAAAGCATTTCATGACGAGTGACGTGAGTGCGACTGGTCTGAATTCATTCAGCTCTCTTGACTTGCTGGATTTTGGAAGAGGAATTACTGTTGAGGTCTTCCATAAAGAGGGGATTTTACAGCGATCCATACAAGACTGGAACAGTCTGAAGAACACACCACTGAGCTGTGTGGCACAGTGGTGCAGCGTACGACCACAGATGGTGTCAGGACACCTCGCCTTCCCTGTTTTGACCTTCTTAAAGAGGGCAGTGACGTGACTCTCAGAAATTACAATCTCACTTACAGGCTTGAGAGTATTCCTGCAATCTGACACATTTTCCTCCACATCAACTCTTCCAAACCGAGTGAAAAAAGAATTAAAAGCACTTGTCAGTTCAAAATCAGACACACCATTAATTGTGACAGGCTTCCTGTCCTCCTTTTGATGGCTACCAGAGGCCATGTTTTTAATCCCACGCCAAGCTGCTCTGATATCACCACTGGTGAACTGGGCCTCAACTTTCTCTTTGTACTTAAGTCTGGCCTTTCTAAGTTCTCCTTTCACTTCTCTGGAGATTTCTTTCTTCTCCCATTGATCACCAGTGCAATAAATCATTTTCTTCTTATTGATAGCTGATTTGAGCTCTTTAGTTACCCATGGCTTGTTATTTGGGTAAATAACAACCTTTTTTAACAGGACAACTGAATCCACACAAAACGTGACATAAGAAGAGATAGAGTCACACATTTCATTAATATCATCAGAAGAATCAAAGAAGCAGTCCCAATCAGTGCATTCAAACCAAGCTTGAAGAGTAGAAATGCTGTCCTCAGACCAACATTTCACAGTCTTTTCCTCGCGTGGCAAGCGCCTGAACACAGGGACGTACCGCGGCATGAGGTAAACACAGTTATGATACGATGATCCAAGTGGAGGAAGCGGCATTGACTTATACGCTCCATTCACACTGCCATAGCACAAAGCTATGGTCGTGTTCCTCTGTGTTGTGGCACAGGTGACATATTGTTCATAAGTCTTAAGAGTATCTCCCAGACGACAGTGATTAAAGTCCCCCAGGATACATTTTGGGGCGTCGGGGCAGATACTGTCAAGCCGGTGCGTGACGTCACCGATCAGCTGTGCAGCGGCTGCAGCGTCTGCACGCGGGTGCACGTACACAATGGTGAAAAATAACTGCTGAAACTCGCGCGGCAAGAAAAAAGGCCGGAGAGAGATACACAAAAGTTCTATGTCAGGTGTGCAGATCTTCTCTCGCACCACCACAGTGTTACAGTACCTTTGGTTAATATAGCAGCACACTCCTCCTCCGCGTGACTTGCCAGTAACTTCCTTGTTACGATCCAGTCTCGGCGGAATCCCAAAGCCGCTCAGTGACAGATCCTCATCCAGGTCGGAGTCGTTGAGCCAGGATTCAGTAAAGACAAGCAGGCAGGCCTTCCTGATCTCCTGTCGGACTGTGATCCACGCCTCTACCTCATCAAGTTTGTGGCGGATCGACCGTGCGTTCCCTAGCACGATCGGCGGCAGAGCCGGGAGCCGACACCGGTCCAGAAGATCAATCCTCTTCAGTCGCCGGATTAATCCACCACGTTTACCCCGTTTGCGGCGCGCGGGTTTAGCTGTCATGCATCGGAGCTCCGGTGGGATGCCAGGAGGCGGCCTGACATGAAGCGTGGGGAACCGGAGCTGAAGTAAAGACTCCCGGCTAAAGGTGATGCGTGGGAGAACACCGATCCAGGTAGGTTCACTCGACTCGTAACACATACAGAGCACGAGAAGCAGTCCCCACAAAAGCAGTCCAAAGTAGTCCAATCTGAGTAACCACATTGTTGATCACTGAAAAGGTGACACCTCAGACGCTGTACAAACAACAGAAACAACACTCGAGGAGCTGCCGGGTCACACGCTATGGAGCGTCCCCGGAAGACAGAGGAAGTAATTATATCTTAACACACATGTAATTATGAAATGACGCGCGTGTAATTAGACTGTAACATGCATATAATTACACATTACAATGCATGTAATTACGAGGGGGCACCCAAATGAAACCGGAATTCAGTTGTAACTTTTTATTTCTGACATTTCAAAATAAAACACCACCGTCACCTTCAAAATAATCTCCATTCGCATTAATGCAGCGCTCCAGCCGTGTCTCCCACTTCATGAATGTGTCGTGACACCAGTGTGTAATTGTGCCATTCTGGGCCGGCTGCGATTTGTCTGTCACCGCTGTCCCTTCAGCTCCTTCTTCAACTTGGGGAACAAGAAAAAGTCACTCGAGGCTACATCTGGCGAATTAGGCGGATGGGAGAGGAGATTCATCTCATTCTTCTCCAGAAACTGCGTGAGGCGCAGCGCCGTGTCCGCTGGCGCTCTGTGGTGGTGGATCAACCGGCTCCACTCCGCCACTCCGCTCTGCTTCCTCCTCACATCCTCACGGAGCGTCTGAGGACTTCCTGTAGTAGTCCTGATTTACAGTCTGACCTGGAGGGACAGACTCGCTGTGGACGATACCCTGGACAATGAAGAAGCAGCTCAGCATTGTTTTCACGGCTGAGCGGACCTGACGCGCCGACATCTGGCCCTTTTTAAACCACCCGAACCACTCATGGACCTGAGTCTTCCCCAGAGCATCATCCTTGTAGGCTTGCTGCAACAAGCTGAGTGTTTCTGCTGCTGTTTTCCCAGCAAAAAGCAGAATTTAATGCTCGCGCGCTGCTCTGACTTTCCAGTGTAATGGAAATTTTTCATGTATGCATGCCTTTCCCCGCTTGTAGTGCTCACAGAGGTATTTTTTGTAAACAACCGTAGCTCCCACACTCCGATGTGTGGGGAACCGCGACTGCTTTGTCTAGGTTTTACTTTTTCCTGATAATCTTAGCTTAGCAGCTGCGGGCACTCGTGGGAGTCTTCCTGTATCCAGCCTGCGGCTGGGTGCAGTCAAGGACCCTGGGAGTGAACGCAGCAGATAGTTATTAGAGGCTTGCACGCCCCTGCGAGGGCAGAACTCACTCTGTTACTCTGTTGACTGCGTGACTTCTCCTGCTGTACAGCTTAATAAAAAGACCAAAATGAACTCGCCGGCTGATGCACTTTATTAAATAAAATTGCCATAACACCAGTTTAATGTCACCATTTTGGAAAAATCACAGACCGCTGCTGCACTCTGTTACTATAAATAACGCCTGACAGGCGTCAGTGTCACTCTGGGAGCTCAGCTTTTTCACAGATGTGCACGAGGCTTACCTGCAGCACATCTGATGGCCAGAAGTCGAAACTCATTATTATTAGTATTGTCGCGACTTGTAGGCAAGAAGACGAGGCAGAGATTGCTCTATTGCTCAACCACAGCTTTATTGTAAAAACAACCAAGCATGGGAACATTACACACGCTACACAAAGTCAACATAGTGGCGGCCTCTCGGCCCCAGGTCACTCCCCCTGCAACCCCTCCGGCCCACGGTCCGACACACAAACATAAAGGCAACACAAATTAACTCACAAGACAGTTACAAAAAGGCAGAGCATAACCATAATAAAAGCAAACCCCAAGAACACACAGAAACCCCGCAAACAGTCCCAAAAGTCCTGAACGGGGAGTTCCCAGCATGCCCCGCGGCTCCCCGGAACAGGCTGCCTCGGAGCAGCGTCTTCTAGCGACCCCCGCAGTAGCTACAGTATTTTATGACCAAATTTCAGTTTCTTTTGGGTACCCCCTCGTATAGAAAGAAACACAAAGCATTTTTAGAATTTCGATTATCCTTTTTTGATCATGAAAAGGAAAAACGCCTTGTATTTCCAAAGCAATGTTTGTATTTTAAAATGAAAATCAAACAACCACTTTTTTTTTTTTCGATACCCATTTGAGACGGAAAATTCAATTACCAAAATACACACTGACCCCCACCAATGTGTCATCTCACTTTCTGAAAGCCACTTGCCTATATGGACAACCCTCCAGAGTGTGGTCAGATTCTGATGGTGAGAACTGACAGACAGCATTATATGGAAGTGAAATCCATCCATCCATCCATTTTCTGAACCGCTTCTCCCTTTCGGGGTCGCGGGTGGCTGGAGCCAATCCCAGCTCCTGCGGGCGAGGGCGGGGTACAACTTGGACAGGTCACCAGTCTGTCGCAGGGCTGACACAGAGAACAACCATTCACGCTCACTCCTACGGGCAATTTAGGGTGACCAATTAGCCTGACATGCATGTTTTTGGACCGTGGGAGGAAGCCAGAGTACCCAGAGGGAACCCACGCACACACGGGGAGAACATGCAAACTCCACACAGAAAGGCCCCGAGCCCCGGCCGGTAATTGAAGCCAGGACCTTCTTGCTGTGAGGCAAGAGCGCTACCCACTGTGCCACCGTGGGGCCCATGGAAGTGAAAATGGACCAAAAACCAAAATTAAAACGCATTAATCAAAATGCTTTTTAACTCATAATTAAAACTGATAAACTGTCACGGTGCAGGAAGGAAGGATCCAAGCGCAGACAGCCAGGTGGATCAAGAACTCCTTTAATTTGAAGGCACAGGAACGAAGGGATGAGCAGAGCTGACACAGGCGTGACAGAACACGCGAAGGAACCGACAAGGACAAGTGAAGGGAAGCAGGCTTAAATAGGAGGAAAGACAGGTGCTACACATTAGGGTGGTAACGAGGCGGGTGACGAGGCAGGAGAACATGAGCAGACCAAAAACAGGGAAGATAGAACATGCACAAAAGACCAAACGGACCAAATGGCCGCAGGGGCACAGGGCGTGACACAAACTTTCAAACTGCATTTTAGGTTTCACCTTCAAGACTGCTTCTTCTGTGACTTGATTAAAATAAAAAAAAAGGAAATTACATTTAAGATTTAATTTTCAAAACACGCCCCAGCAAGAAGGTATCAAAATTCTATTTGAAATGTCAGATTTGAAGATTAAAATGCATTTAGCCAAAATGCTTTTTCATTTTACGGTTATGGTCACATTATTTGACTCTTCCAAGCTATATTTTTATTTTCATCGTAAGCTTGCATATTTTGCATCACAACTAAAAAGAAAAATCAAAAAGGAGATTGCTGTTTTGTGTTCATTTCCACCCAGCAAAAAAATGCATCAGAATTCAATATGACTTCTCAATGCAAGTGGCGCAGGAGAGAATCAGTGAACACGACGCGCTCGGGGACAGTGGCAGGTGGGAAGTTTGATCGGGCGGTACACCTGCCAAACAGTAACACAGGTGTCCTAAGGCGAGTTCAGGGAGGACAGAAACCTCCCGCAGAGCAGAAGGGCAAAGCTCGCTTGATCCTAATTTTCAGTATGAGTACAGACCGTGAAAGCAGGGCCTCACCATCCTTCTGACTCTTTGGTTTTCAGTAGGAGGTGTCAGAAAAGTTACCACAGGGAGAACTGGCTTGTGGCGGCCAAGCGTTCATAGTGATGCCGCTTTTTAATCCTTGGATGTCGGCTTCTTGTCATTGTGAAGCAGAATTCACCAAGCGTTGGATTGTTCACCGACTAATAGGGAACGTGAGCTGGTTAGACCGTCATGAGACAGGTCAGTTTTACCCGACTGATGATGTGTTGTTGCAATATTAATCCTGTCTGTCACTGCGCTGCACAAGTTGTATCCTGTAAAAGCGTGGTTTACCTTTACAGTGATGAACGGTTCACAGGTTAAGCTTCTGTTTTCCTCCTGGGAGATCCAGGTTCAAGACCCCAACACTACAGATTGAAGTTTGTTATCTTTTTCCCACCTATGTACATGTCATGTGGTGACATTCTAAAGGTTAAATCAAGTTAAAAGGGTCAAATTAAATATAAGGGTCGACATTGTCACTCAGGTTCAAAGAGCCAATATCTATTGAATTTGGGTTCTTTTTGTCAGGGGTGAGTGGAGTTAAAAGTCACAACACAAAATCCAAGTTTCAACTTTCTTTATTAAAGAGAGGAAAAACAAAGGGTCTGGGTTTGAAATATGTTTTTCTGAATTGCGTATTATGTATTGTTCATACTGTGTGTGACCTTTTGTCTGTCGCTATTTCTCAGATGTCATAATGTATGATGTACCACTTAAATCATATTTATATGATTTACTATTTTACTCGTATACCTCTGAGCTTATGATTCTACACTACTGTGAAGCACTTTGTGACAGTTACGTGAAAAGTGCTACAAAAATAAATTTTACTGACTTACTTACCCACCCACCCACCCACCCACCCACACACACACACACACACACACACACACACACACACACACACACATTCATTAACCAAGAGAGAAACTCTCCCAGTCTCTGTGACCACACAGTGGGGGGCCTGTTGCTCCGTCCAGCCTTGTGGATGCTCTTCACACAGTTCCTGCGTAAAATCTTCTTGTCTGCTTTGTGTAAAGACAGTCTCTCAGGCTGTGTGGTCTTCAGGAGGGGGCCGGACAGGTCCCCCAGCTCCACGCTCAGCAGGACTTCGGGGACAGAATCCTCAGCATCTGGAGAGAGTTCTCTTGGGCTGTACCTCCTCAGCAGGCTCCTGTCTCTGGGTCTCAGTGCACTCTTCCACTTCTCCAGGAGCCCCTGGGACACCCGGATGGACTGCATCCCCAGCAGAGAGCCCAGAGCCTGGGCGTCGATCAGGTCCGGCCCCACAGCATCCACCAGCTGACCCACGGTGAGGGTCCCAGACTGGATCAGCCTTCCGGTCAGGTCGGGGGTCGAGGCTCCGCTGATGTCCAGTCTGGATCCGTGGATCAGGGGTTCTTTCAACAGCCAGAGAAGAGAGTCGGCTTTCAGGAACCTTCTGTGTGAAAACAAGGCCCAGCATTTAAATAAACTTTGGTAAAATGGAGGCAGCGCCTTGAGATTTAGAAATGTGGGATCAGTCAAAAACAGAACATTATCCAACCCCAACTTATTGGCACGCCTCAGGATGCAGCTGGCCAACCCTCTCCACACCAGATCTGCAGGTCATATTAATATTGGATCTGTCAACCTCCTCCTACAGACCGCAGAGGGACCGCAGGCAGTGTGAATGAAGTTGTCTGATGAAGGTCGCCTTCCCGCCCCTCCCCATTCGATTAAAACACTTGCATTGCTACTGCTAATAGATAAATTCTCGCGACACAAATGCATACACTCCGTAACGTAGACTTTTGCTCTTAGAATGATTGTGATGATGATTTATAGACTGATCAGAAAATGGGTTGATTGAGTTACAGGTTTGTCATTTAATATAAGTTCATTTTGTGATATTGACTTACACAAACTTACACAACTTGGGGCGGCTGTGGTTCAGTGGGGAGAGCAGTCGTCTTGCAATCATGAGGTTGTTAGTTCGATTCCTGTCTCCCCCTGTCTGCATGTCAAAGTGTCCTTGGGCAAGACACTTAACCCTAAATTGCCCCCAGTGGGTGGACTGAGCGCCTTGCATGGCAGCCGCCTCCACTGGTGTGTGAATGGGTGAATGCTAATGCAGTGTAAAGCGCTTTGGGCTCTGTCAATGCAGTGTAAAAAGCGCTATATAAGTGTAGACCATTTACAAAGCCAGCAGAATGAAGTTTTATTGCATATCTAATGATGTAACAAGATGTAATCCCTTTTTTTCCTTTTAGAAGCTAATCAATAGTAGAGGGACTGTAGAAGGACTGTTACAACAAATCTAAAAAGGAAAGAAAAAAACTGACCAAATGACGCAGGTATCTGAGCTCACCTTCAATTGGAATAATTGTTACAAAAGAATAACACTGAAGTCAGTTTTTTTGGATAATGATTAGAAAGATTGGCATAAAGCTACGTTCACACCGCCAAGTGCTGTCTGCGATTTTGCGTCAAAGACAAGTGAAAACAAATGGGAACGCGCGTTCCAGCTGCGATGAGACGCAACGCGTCGGACGCGGCGCGTCGTCACGACGCGTCACCACGCGTTGTGCGGTGCGTCGGGGCGTTGGCGCTACGCGTCGCGATTTTGCGTCCGACGCTGAAGTTGGGAAATCTGAACTTTGGCGCGTCGCGATTTTGCGGCAAACCAATCATAGAGCGTGCCCATGGTGACGTCGGCCAGGGAGCGGGAACCGGTCCGAAGAGAAGCACTTCGACCATGGAGGAGCGTGTTATAATGGCCGTTTACGCTTGCCCAGAGCTCTGGGACAAAACTTCTTCTTTTTACAGGGACAGGAACAGAAAAGCAATTGCTTGGAGAAGGGTCAGTGAGGAGGTGGGCGTCCCTGGTAAGTAACATGAAAAACCCAACTTCTATTTAGTTTAGATCACCCGCTTTTTTTTACCTAGCCAAAAGATCGAGTTAGCACCATTGCTACATCCATGTTTGCTGACTAGTCGTATGTTCATTCAGAGGAGGTTTGCCGAGTGCGGTGGAAGAGCCTCAGGGACACTGACATCAGGGAGAGCCGGAAGGAGAGAGAAAGGAGGGACAGGAGTGGTGGAGCAGCAGCGACAGGTGCCAAGTGGCGGTACCTCGCCCTCCTGTCCTTTCTGGAGCCCTCCGTGGCGCCACGCCAAACTAGTGGGAATATGAGCCCACGGAGGGCCCAGGAGGATCAGGAAGGAGGGCGCCCAGAGGAGCCAGTAGAAGAAGCAGCAGGGCTTTCAGGTGCTTGAGGTCTCTCAAATGAAGCTATGAAAATATGTTGTACAAGGCTGACAAAATAAAACAAGGATTGAGTCATTGCTGTCAATAATAGAGTATTTATTTTACTGTTATTTTCATGTAATTACATATTAATATCATTTGCTGTAGTTGTCATCAGTGTAGTTGCAGCAGCTATAATAGCATTAAAAACAATCTGATAACAATACAAATGCTTGCACTTATGAGGTCATGTTTTTTATTTCTTTTATCATACCCTTTGGAACCAGGTGAGCTGTCGACCCAGCTGGAGGACACACAGCAGCCAGAGTCCTCCCTGGGTCTGCCTGGCCCCGCCCTGCTGCTGCTTCCACATCTGGCTCCTCTGCTGCAGAAACATCTGTGCAGGCTGGCCCTTCCTCTGCTGCTCCACCACCAGGTGTGGAAAGTTGTCACTTTAAAGATGTACTTAGTTTTTGTAATGTAGGGTGTGTAATTCACATACATTTCTCCAAAACTTCCATGGATGTATTTGGCTCCATATTTAAAATATTTAAAACTAAAGATTGATTGTACAGATAATGTTAGTTTAATATTTTGTACAAAAGTTAATTGTTACTAATTGTCTCAAGTTTTGTTTGTGTAAAAACTTTTCAGTGAAACATGTTTTCGCTCTCAGCATTCGCATTTGACTTTTTCTTTGAAGGTCCGAGGAAGAGAGGCAGAAAGAGGCGCCACGACTCCGGGCCCACAGAGTGGCAAAAGGAGATGCTGGACACTCTGAGGGCCATACCTGAAGCGCCTCCTGCTGCACCGCCCAGGCCGCTCTCCGAGGACGAGATGTTCCTCCTTTCTCTCGTTCCTCTTCTGCAAAAGGTGCCTCCTCAGTCCAAGGACTACGTGAAATTCCAAATTCATAAATTAATATATGACAACAGCACAGTTCTGTTAAATTTGGAACGATTGGAGCCTACAGAGTAAACTGGTTTATTAACCAAGAGGAGGCATCCTTTGCAGAAGAGGAAGCAGACCTTCTGCTCTCCCTCCCCTGAGGCTGTTCCACCGCACCTTCTCCAAGCATGGACTTTTCTGTTCCTGTCCCTGTGAACTTGTAAATAGTTATTTATTTTAGTTGTATATAGTTTCTATGTCAGAAATCAATCTATGTTCTATTTTGTAATAAATAACTTTTCCCCCACTTATTTTGGAGTCTTATTTATAAGCACAAAACAAGTTGACATACATGGTTTAAACAGCTAATATAGATATTGTCCCAAGTAAAACATTACTACATTTATGGGATTTATGAAATGTCATATCAAAAACAGACAAAAGTGTGGAATTCATGTTTTATTGTTTTCACATTAACCTGTTAAGACAATCTTCTCATTTGTAACTGGAATAATGTGATGAAGTTGAAGCTGCAGGCAGCAGTGAAGTCCTCACTCAGAGCAGTTATCTGCAAACAGAAAGAAGACAGATTTACAGCACAAATATAGAAACATGGATTTGGACTTTTGTTGTCCGGTTGCATGTCTTTTCTATTTCAAGGTTGTGGCTCTTTAGTTTTAAGTGGGTGCCTCTTAAAAGAGCCGTTGTGTGTCAGTCCTGTGGAGGACAGAACTATTCTCCTGGCTGCCATGGTACAGCTCCCTCTTCACAGAAGTGAGCCATGAACACCTCCCTCGCAGATGTGGCATCTCTGGTGGCGTTGTTGGCTCCCATCCGTCCCACGGATTGAAGAGGCTCATCCTGGGCTGCTGCTCCCCTCTGCGCTGGTACATGGTGAAGTGCAGTAGGCCTCATGAAGTTGTGGAGAACGCAGGTGGCCTTCACACACTTCTCTGCAACTTCAGGGAGGATTTCAAGAGCCCCTCGAAAAGCCCTCCACTGTGCTGACCAGATCCCAAATGCATCCTCCACCACCAGCCGAGCTCGGGACAGGCGGTAATTGAAGACGCGCTGCTCTCGGGTAAGACCACCACGTCCTGGAAAGGGCCGCATCAGGTTTCTGCGCAGGGGGAATGCCTCGTCTGCCACAAACACATGAGGCTGGAGGTGTCTGTGGTCAGCTCCTGGCAGGTGCAGATCCTGAGGCAGGGGCAGCGTGCCTTCGCGAAGGGCTTGACCAAAGGTGGAGTTGGCCAAGATCCCCCCGTCGCTGCTTTGACCATAACCTCCAACATCTATGATGCGGAACTGGTACCTGGCATCCACGACAGCAAGGAGGACGATGGAGTGGTCCCCCTTGTGGTTAAAAAAGAGAGAGCCAGAGTTGGGAGGTGCCCTCAGCTTCACATGCTTCCCGTCCAGAGCACCACAGCACAGTGGGAAGTTCCAACGCTCCTCAAACTCCTCAGCGATGGACCTCACTCTGCTGCTCCAGGCACGGCCATAAACTCCTCCGCTAGGCAATCCCAAATGGCTGTCACCACATCTGGGAGGATAGAGGAGACTGTGGAGATGCCGACCCTGAAGCTGTTGGCAATGGTGCGGTAGGAATCCCCAGTGGCAAGAAACCTGAAGAGATAATACAACAATAAATCAGCTACTTTTATTCTGATACAAAACAGTTCAAAACTTCATATGAACATCTACACCAAGATGGGCCTTATTGGTTGGGTAAAAAATGGTAGAGCCTGCGTGACTTCTCCACAAACGGTTTCACAATATTTGACTCCATCACATTTCAGTCTATGACTGAATGTATCCATTATTTTTTTCATTTTTATTAAATGAAAGCATTTTGAAGAGTGATTACAAGACAGTTTTTTAAACAAATAAATATGAATTGACCAAATGGTTGATTAATATTACTATGTAAGTGTAGTGTAGAACAGTTTAGCCTAGTTTATTCCTAGTATTGTGCTGGTTTGGACAAAAATTAGCCCTGGTTTAAACCCAGTGTGGTGCATGATTAGGCCCGATTACGGTCCAGTTTAATCCCGTTTTAACTTTGGTTTCATCATGATTCAGTCCCTGTTTACCAGCGGTGCATAAATTAGATTAGGAAATGTGTTTAAACCCTGTACTTCAGTGCAACTTACCGCAAACAGATGGACAGACGCTCGTCTGCTGAAATGGAGCGCCTGTAGTTGGTGTCCTGGTAAGTGATGCGGGTGCCGACGCGGGCCAGGAGGTCATCGAACTGGGCACAGGTCAGCCGAAAGTACCGCTGAAAGCGACACTCATCCTGGCGCAGCTCCTGGAGCAAATGGTGAAACTCACCAAACTCCGACCGTCTCTGGATAATGTCCTGCACCCAGGCACGGCGTACTCTCCGCCGACGGCGTCGTGGTTCGGCTGTATGAATTAAATAAAGCCAAGCCGCTCGCTTGACAGGATCCATGATGCTAAAGCACACAGGAAAGGAAAGCCCGGAAGCCCCGCCAGGGAAAAAGCCCGGAAGCCCCGCCTCCCCACCAGACGCGACGCGTCGCGTCTGGTGGGGAGGCGGCTTTTGGCCCCGCGTTGTTCAGCGTCAGACCTCAGAATTGACACGCGTTCAGCTTCTCGCGTTGACGCGCTTTTTGACGCAAAATCGCGTTCGGTGTGAACGTAGCATTATAAACATGAATATAAGTTCTTTTAGAATTTCATAGTTACAATAGATACATTGATTGCATGCTTATTATGTTGTACAAACAAAGAAAAAAATATGCAAATTTCTGGAGTTGTGATCTGTGGTGTTTAAGGGTTCAGAGCTCCTGAAGGAAAGGTGTCGTCAGTACGTTGGTAGATGGGCCCAGATCAGTGAAGGGACACTTGTTGTTTTTTCTTTTTTTTCTTTTCATACACATGCAGACACACACACTGCAGTGAAGAATGCTTGCTGCTCTGAGCTGCATTTTCAACAAGCTGACACACAGTGGCAGATACTGTGGGACTGGTGAAAGATCCTGTCTGAGATCGGAATGTAAAGAGAGGGGGCGATACCACATCATGGAGGATTGATGACAGACTGGTTTACCTACCGACAAATCAACACATACACTCACACACATTCAATTTTTTGAGTGAAATGATGAAATCCTATCAAAGGGAGGATTGTTGGGACACTTGATCTTCAGGACACACAGTCTCCTCTCTGCTCTCAGTCGTTCTTCCAGCTGCAGAGAGAAGAGAGGTGGTGGTCAGAGAGTGTGAAGCAGTGAGGACTTCAGTCCTGTTCAGAGCAGCAGTCAGCAGCTCAGAGCTCATGAAGGACCACCACTGTCAGACCAACACAACAAGCCTGTGGCTCCTCTGATTGGCTGACTGTGTGTCCTCTGCCGTCCAATCCTGAAGCTGCTCAGCGTTCTCCTCTCACAGCCTCACTGAGAGTCAAACACTGGATCTTTGTTCTCACACTGACTGTGTTTAGTCCAAACCTGCTGAAAGCAGCATGGACTCACTCCAACCATCTACTGACCTCAGAGTCTGCAGGCTGCAGTCTGGACTCTGCTGGAGATCAACCAGCTGCTGCACATCTGGATCCTGCAGATGGTTGACACTCAGGTAGAGCTCCTTCAGGTGGGAGGGGTTGGACTTCAGAGCTGAAGCCAGAGAAGAACAGCTGATCTTTGACAAACTGCAGCTCTCCAACCTGAATAAAGAGAGAAAGAAAGCAGAATCATTGAGGAGGAACCAATCAGATGTATTGATGGAGAAATGAGCAGCTCCACATTACTGAGTCCTGATCAATGAGCTTTTCTGTTGTTGCGGATCTTCATCACACACAACATTCACACTCCTCCTCATGTCCACACACACCAGTCAGCTGCTGCTGAGCTCAGTCCACTCTCTCACTGCAGGATCAGAGTCTCAGATCAGCTGCTGAAAAACATTTCTCCTTCTATAACAATAACAGACAGTCAATTGACCTCAGAGTCTGCAGAACACAGAGTGGACTCTGCAGAAAACCACACAGCTGAGAAACTCCTGAATCCTGCAGAGTGTTCCAACTCAGGTCCAGATGTTCCAGATGCTTCTGGAGGGAGGGGTTGGACTTCAGAACTGAGGACAAAGAGAGGACAAAGATTGATGTTGATGTGATTGATTAATTAGATCCAGGCTTAAAACTCTTCTATTCAGGTGGGCTTTTAACACTCAGTAGCACATGGCACTTTATTTGTATTATACCTGTTTTTATTTTCATAACTCCTTTTAATTGATCTGGACGGCGAGTGCGTGACGCTGCCGGTCCTCATCTGATCGCTGATAAGCTCTATGCACAACTCAACCACTGACCTCTGTAACAACTTCAGACACACCTGCATTAATCAGCTCATCCTCTCATGAAAGGCAGGAAACAAGGAGCCTCCTGAAGTTCAGGAAGTGGTTGAGTTGTGCATAGAGCCTATCAGCGATCAGGTGAGGACCGGCAGCGTCACGCACTCGCAGTCAGTCAGCAGAGGTCAGAGGTCACACGTGCGTTTCTCCCGTCCAGATCTCGGAGAGGGTGTTCACACTGCAGACCCCGCACGGCCGGCACGTGGCGCACGACGACGAGGTGCAGGACTCCGGCGTGGAGCTGTGCTGCGTCTCCGCCCCAGACTCCAGCCAGCTGGAGGTGGAGGATCAGAGACGGGGTGCTGGAGACCAGGTCCAGCCAGCAGCTCTGCTCTCCGCCCGGCAGCGGCCTCAGATCAGCCATTGAGGTCAGACTTTTGTTTGTTAACAAAAGTTCTACATGACAAATAAAATTAATGTTCCTTCTTTTACAATCCACACAGTGTAAAATGGAATGTCTTACAATGTGTTTGAGTTGATGAGTTACTGCTAAATAAAGAAAGTGTGGCTGACCACAATCCACAATCTAAATCTGATGTGCCAAATTATGATGCTGCAGTGTTGGGCGAGTTACTTCAAAATTGTAATGTGTCATATTTTCCTCCATAAAAATTCAATTAATTTGTATTATATAGTACAGCCTGAAACATTTAACTGAATTGTACCACCTTTGCATATCTGATTAAAGTATAGGTTTATTTTTTTCTTTAAATAGAAGGTAAACAAAAAAGCATGTGACAGTTCATGAGTACTACCACTGATCAGGTCATATAAAATTTTATCAATCATCCTGAAAATCTGAGCAAAAAAATTGCAGTGCCCAACATTCTAAGCATAATGAAATTCAAATGAAGATTTGTGAAGGAAAAACACAAAAAGTGCAGAAAATGATGAACTGCTCAGCTAAAATAAACTCCAGTCATATAAAATGGGAGCAAAACCAGAGAAAAAAAACGAAAGAAAACCAAAGATTACCATCCAAATGGATCAAAAAAGAGGCAGAAAGAAAAAGACAGAACCAATGATCAGCTCCAGGGTCATCACAGACACTCTGAATTAACTTTTGATTCTGTGACAATTAGAAAAGCCTGTGTGAAATTAAACTAGGGGTGAGAAGAACCTGCAAAGTCCCACTGTTGAAAAACAGACGTTTGCAAAAGAGAATACAGTTTACTCGGGGTGTATCGATACACAAAAATCTCAGTTCGATACGTACCTCGGTTCTGAGGTCACGGTTCGGTTCGGTTTTGATACAGTAGGGAACAAAATGCAAAACCTAAATGTTCTTGTTGTTGTCCATGCTTCCCGTGTCCACGTGTCTGTGTCCGCTTTGCGGCACATCACCGATGCCAACGCTCTTCTCTTCTGCTGCATTTGGGCTCAGCTGTGTACGTTCCATGCAGGCGCACTGATCCACGCATCCTCCAGAAGCTTTCCCGGCTCTCTAGACTGTTTTTCTGCTCCTTTATTTCAGATTATTCATTGGAAATGAGGCGCATACATTGTCAGTATGTTATCATTTAGTATCAGAGTTCATTTAGCCTTTTTTTTCTGTTTCTGAATCTCAGGGCGGCGCCCGAGCGATTAGATACTTTCACTCAGGGTGCGAACTATGGAGGGGCCAGGGGGGTCTCAGCCCCCCTTGATGAGACATGAGCCTACCTGAAAACATGATTTGTGATTTTTTTTTTTTTTGAGGGGGGCAGATATTGGAAAAATGCTGTTTCCCCCATGTATTTCTTTTAATTTATTATTGATTTTGTATGATCATAATCATGGATTATAAGCAGAATTAGGCCAATTTTAATGGATGATTTGCGCATCACTATTTCACTTTAATGAAGATGCCGACCCGCATGCAGTACTTGTCCTCACCATTGAGGCGTGGGGGCGCTATGCCTTAAGCGTCACTTAAAGCAGACATATTCCCTCCGAGGCACGCGCATCCCCCCCAATAAGTGAGCCCCCCGACAGCCGCGGTATTGTTCGCACGCTGCTTTCTCTTCAGTGACAGCCCTTCTCCTCCTCCTGACAGAGTCTGCTCTCTCCGTCCTCCAGCTTTTCTCTGAGTTTCTTCAGACGGAGTTGCAGCCTTTTCGCTTCACAGACTCACTTTTCAAAGTTAGCGTCTGTCATGGTTTGTTTGCTGTGGCGCTCTGGCGCATGCGTGTACCGGCGCGACGTGCGCAATACGCGCAACGCGGTCACAAAATCTGTCCTGCGCGCGGACGTCCGTGGACAGAAATTCATGACATTAACGTCCCAGTACGGTGGCCGACAGGTGCAAACGCGCTGCAAACACAGAAAACACATGCAAGAAAGAAACGCTGCAAGAAAAAAATGCTGCAAGAGAAAAAAACGCCGCAAACACAGAAAACACCTGCAAGAGAAAAATGCTGCAATCACAGAAAACACATGCAAGAAAAAAAAACACTTGCAAGAAAAAAAAAAACGCTGCAAGAGAAAAAAACCGCTGCAAACACAGAAAACACTTGCAAGAGAAAAATGCTGCAAATTCAATCCACAACGGAAGTGCGCCAGGTCGCTCCAGAAGAAGTAGAAGAAGAAGAAAGTACGGAAGCCCTACAAGGACATGGTTAAATACTTTTTTTTTTTATTTCCTCCGCTTTGCCGTGATAACGAGTTAATTTCAGTGGTTTATCGAGAAGTCGACTTATTTTTCCACGTTGTCTCGACAAAACGACAGTACGGTGAACCGGGAGTCCCAGTCTTTCTCCAGACAGCGACGCTCCACTGCCACGGACCACAGACAGAGGTGAGTTCAGCCTGTTTCTGAGTTTTTTGTACTGTTACTCATTTCTGAATAACTTATATGATGCACGCAAATCAAACAACTGTCTGGCATGCACAGAACACTGATAATGGCGAGAAAGAAAATAGTAGTAGTTTGAATGTCATGTCCAGTTCTGCTGTAACATCTCTTTTCATTAACTCACTCACATGCTCACTAACTCACTTTCATTTACTCACTTATTCACTTTTACTGACCGATGTCTTGTATCTTTTTTATTTTACAGAAGGAACTGGACGTGGTGATGAGAGTGTGGAACACCGGGATCCAGCCAGGGGCTAAAAGATACGATCCCTTCCATGGAAAACCTTTCCTCTGTATCATGTACCAGAACTTTACCGAGCACAGGACGGCCACCAGCCAGTGGACAGAGGGAACATTGTCTTGGAAGAGGACATCTGTCTTTGGAAAACTGGCTTTGTCTGTGATCCAGATCTTCACCAACTCTGCCTTGTGGTCATAAATAAACTGAATCTTGAGGCAGGTCATGATGCTGCTGAGGCAACCAGACTGTACAGACAGCCGAGGTCCTACTGAGAACAGCTGTCAGTCAGATTAACCCCCACCTACCAACACTGTTGCCACAACAGCCAATGTTAAAAACTTTAGCCTACCGCTTTGAGCACACTTCCATTTCCAGTGTTTTATACACCCCTGTTTTCTGATTTTTTTCTTTTTTTACAGTGTTAGTTTGTATGAAACATATCATGAATGCACTGAAACAAATAAATGTGTTCAGTTTTAATGTGGGATGTTTGCATGTCCTCTAAGTCCAACTATGCTTCACAAATATCCATTTTCTTAAAGAAAAAATCCATTGTATATGCTTAACTTACACTGCTGGGCTCAGCTGTGGCGTTCTTTAATACTGAAGTAACACTCAAGATCCATGTGTGCTTGTTTATTTTGAAAGGTCAAACCATCATTAGGTCATGTTAAATAATTTAATTTTATAGGACAGCTTGATGCTTGAATGTTTATCATTTTTGTAGATATTTTTATTTACACATCAAAGCAACCAAGATGTCAGACATGTAGCCTAATAAAGGTTGATGTCAGCTGGTTTATCTGAATCTTACACCTGTGTGACAACAGTGTGATGGAACAAATAGTTAACTTCAAACCTAAAACCAGGCATTTCAGTTTATGGTACAGCCAAATTTACACCACAGCCATGTTTCAGTTAAGATCTATAAATTTGTTGAGTCAGTCAGTTTTTATGAAGAGTATCTCTTTATAAAGATGAAACTGTCCTGAAAAGACTGTTTAATTGTTCTATATATATGCATTTATACCCTCAAATGGAGGCTGATGTACTCAAATATTTGTGACAGTGTCCTCATGCATGACACTCATGTGGGCTCAGGAGCAGCTGTGATTCATAAAATCATAGATAGGAACCAAAACAATTTGACTCGAAGACATTACAAAAAACTGGATTGAATTTCAAACAGTTTAATACAAAAATAGAATCTTTGTTGAAAATGATATTCTACAATAAAATTATTCAGGATCTGACAAGATTTTGTCATGAAAATAAAACGGCATGAAACTGAGCAAGAGCAGAAAGTGTAAAGATGGCCTCCACACGGCTCCAGATGAGGAAGAGACTTTGACAGGGCTTCCTCATCCTTCATCCCACCAGCATCTTTGTCCACCTGCCACAGTAAAAACAAAAACTGAAGTTACAAAAGAAAAAAACATATAATCAGGAAGCATTCTTGGCTGCATGACTTGTCATCAACAGGATAACGGCTGTAAAGCTGGAACACAGCAGAACCTTCCTGCAGACAGCATCCAGTCCAATACGTTTTTTTTTCCCAATTCAGGAAAAACTTAAATTTCACTCTGGTTCATTTCAAGTCCCAATTTCTAATTTACTGTTCCATAACTGATTCATTTTAATTTCATTTTGTGAAAAAACAAACAAAAAAAAGTTTGCCGTTTTTGCTTCACTATGAATTCAGACAAAACATTAGTAAATGAATTCTATTTTATTTGGATGTTTGAGACTTCCAAATACATCTCAAGTTTATCAAGCACGTTACAGCCACCTTGCTCTTGTAACTCAACATTACCTGTGACTGATTATTCTGTCAACATCGACTCATTTGAAACGACTTTTTTTCTGTAATGAACATATGGCCAAAGTGGCTGTTCTGCTATCTGTATATAACTGAAAAAACACCAAAACAGTACAGTTGTCAGGATGGGAAGCAGGGAAACAGCAGTTTTTCATTATTACATAAGTACAGAAAGCTGACCTGGTGAATCTGGTGAGGTTGTTGCAGTTCTCTGAGCTGCTCCAGAACAGACACAGTCTGGGTCAGACTCTAGAAAACACACAGGTCCTGCATTAGGAGGCTAAATATCGCAGTTCCACTGTGCAAATGCTGGACAGACAGATGTTTGATTTGCGTGCATCATATAAGTTATTCAGAAATGAGTAACAGTACAAAAAACTCATAAACAGGCTGAACTCACCTCTGTCTGTGGTCCGTGGCAGCGGAGCGTCGCTGCCTGGAGAAAGACTGGGACTCCCGGTTCACCGTACTGTCGTTTTGTCGAGACAACGTGGAAAAATAAGTCGACTTCTCGATAAACCACTGAAATTAACTCGTTATCACGGCAAAGCGGAGGAAATAAAAAAAAAAAAGTATTTAACCATGTCCTTGTAGGGCTTCCGTACTTTTTTCTTCTTCTTCTTCTTCTTGGAGCGACCTGGCGCACTTCCGTTGTGGATTGAATTTGCAGCATTTTTCTCTTGCAAGTGTTTTCTGTGTTTGCAGCGGTTTTTTCTCTTGCAGCGTTTTTTTTTCTTGCAAGTGTTTTTTTTCTTGCGAGTGTTTTTTTTCTTGCAAGTGTTTTCTGTGATTGCAGCATTTTTCTCTTGCAGGTGTTTTCTGTGTTTGCGGCGTTTTTTTCTCTTGCAGCATTTTTTTTCTTGCAGCGTTTCTTTCTTGCATGTGTTTTCTGTGTTTGCAGCGCGTTTGCACCTGTCGGCCACCGTACCCCAGGGACCAATGCGCCACGCGGACATGTGAGGCATGGACGAAGCTGCTAGCAGTAGCAGTCATGGCTGCAGGTGTAGCTGCACATGCTAGCGGCAGAACGCAAACACACGCACCATCCGGGGGAAAAATAAACAAACTTTGACCCGTGAACTCACCCGTGCACAGTCCTGTACCGAACGGCCCATACCAAAACGGTTCAATACAAATTCATGTATTGTTACACCCCTACAGTTTACCAAAAAACACATCAACTGGACTATCGAGAAATCTAGGAACGTATTGTGAACTAGTGAAATCAAAACTGTCCTTTTTGGGTCGAAAGGTTGTGGACAGTTTGTCAGACAATCCAAACACAGAATTCAAACCACAGTCACTCTGAAGACGGAGAAGCAGGTGGTGCAGCATCATGATAGTGAAATAAAATGCCACAGCTCAAACATGACAATCTTTCCCCAGAGGGAGACCAGTGTAGACGAGGCAGAGATGGTCAGAGACACTGTGTCGCTGGATGACCCTGGAATGGCTGGTAGAGAACAGGACTTCCAGCACGGTCCTGGTCTGACAGAGGAAGGCAGGAGGCAGAAGGTTCAGCCTGCAGCTCGTTGCTTGGCTGCGCAGTACTTTCACTCCCAGCACTGGTTGATGCATCTGAGGAAAAAGAATGATGGGTATATTTCAGGTATGATGTTACAAAAACATGGTATCGGACAAGTCAGTTGTCAGTCATGTTAAGAATTTAGCGATCCTAATTCCATTATCAGTTCTGCTTATTGGTACGATTCCTTATCAATTCTCTTATCAATTGATTCTCATTGAGTGAGAAATGAAACAATACAAATGGGGTGTTTGCATTAACTCTTTAATATCTTCATCCTGAACAGAAGAAAAAAATATCCATGTCATGAAAACTTTGCAAGCTGCAAGTAGCTCCAGTTTCATCTTTTGGTGTGACATACAGCCAAACTCTGGAGCTTCTTCCTGATGCCAGGTTGGAAAGCTCAAAATCAAATTACACCGGCCTCACACTGGATGCCCCTGCGTGTCTGGTCCAGCTCTGCAGCTCTGTCACTCACAAGGTCTTGGTGTGTCTGCTGTCAGCTGATGTTGGTTGCCAGATCTGCCTCAAATATATTGTTACAACCAACCAACAATAGAAAGGAATCCAAACCTCCATCTCTGTAGAAAATGCATGTTAAACCCGTAAAGACCTGATTTGCATTCAAAAAACACGTCACAACACATAGCCATTCCATCAACCCGCCTCGGGTTCAAAACAAGCTTGATTGTGCAGAAACCCGCCCAATCTGGCAACACAGCCGCTCCGGTCATGGAGCTTTGTTTTGTGCAATTTTGGTGTCTTTGATTTTCCTGCAATGAGTAAGAACAATATCGTTCATTTTTCTAATCCATATAATGATTAGATCGCGTTGTTTGTCATATATTCTACCAGAAGAATTACAAAAAAACATTGTGAAGGTAAAAACACGACACAGATTTTATTTTGAAATCACTGATTTAGGAACACGTGTCTACTTTCATCTGGCACCCGACTCGTTTCTGTTCAGAGTGAAGCAGCAGGGCTCCGGAGTGAGGAAAAATAGGGTCCTTGCTGAAAGTTTCCGGTCCGCGGCTCTGAAGCTGCGCCGGAGCGGACTGCAGCTGCCCCGTGGCTGCTGTGAGCGCATGCGCAGAGCGCATGGTACGTCGTCACGCACTCAGTCGGAACCGATCAGCGGAGTCGTTAAGGAGACAGACAAATAGCTCCATGGAATCGAGACATGAGGAACCGGTTCTACAAAAGAACCGGTTGTCGATTCCCATCCCTGGCGTGAGGAATCTCACAGGACACACTGCTTCGAAAGCCCACACGTTTTTTTTTTTTTTTTCTCTGTCGCACCGCGCCTCCCCTGAAACCCTCTGGCGCCCCCCAGGGGAGGCGCGCCTCACACTTTGAAAACCGCTGGTATAGAACATGCCAGTGTGACTGCTTTCAAGAGAAAAAAAATACCTTTGTCTCAAAGCAAAACTGTCTCTGACAAACTTTTCTGCAAAAATTACATTTACCTGTAACACCGCACCGAGATGGTGTTGCTTTAACTCCCAGTAACACTGTGAGGAACCTGGGAGTGATCTCTGACCAGAACTTATCCTTCAACTCCCACATTAAGCAGGTCTGCAGGACCTCCTTCTGTCACCTGCGTAATATTTTAAAATTAGGAACATGCTGACTCAAAGTGATGCTGAGAAATTAATCCATGCATTTGTTACCTCCAGAATTGATTTCAAAGATTTGGTAAAAATGTTGAGCTCATTCCTCCAGTGAATAACTATTGGTTTGGTTTTAAAAAAAAAAATCTGCATTTATGAATAAAGTGTTTGCACAAGATTAATGAACTATTTACCCCATTATCTGTCTTTTTGTCTTTCAAATTAATTCAAAATTTGATTTCTTTGAACATTAAAACATGTATCTGTATCCCCTTAGAGTAAAGCCAAGTCTTTAAGTTTTACCCAAAACTTTGAATTTGCTCCTTTATTTCAGATTATTTACAGGAAATGAGGCACATTGTCACTACGTTATCATTTAGTATCAGAGTTTATGTAGCCTTTTTTTTGTTCTGTTACTGAATCTCTGTTTCTGAAAAATGCTTTTTTCAAAATGCCAATTTTGTTTTTCAATTGTCTAATACGTGTTTCTGTAGTGTAGTAGTTATCACATTCGCCTCACACGCAAAAGGTCCCCGGTTCGAGACTGGGCGGAAACAGTAAGCTTTTCTCTGGCAGCGACAAAATATTTGGATTTTATTTCTGTGGTTTTGGTTAAATCCGCCGCCATATTGGACCGGGCAGCACGTCTTCACTGTAGAAATGAACCAAACCAGTGTCTTTGTGTAATAAATGTTGTGAATGGTCAATCACCACGTGGTGTCAGGGGTGACCCACCATCAAAGACCACGCTGCCTCTCACACACTCTTCACCTCCCACCAACACACTGCAGAACACACGCGCTGCAGCGGACCATTTGCCCGGACCAAGATGGTGGACACGCTTAAAGACGTCACGTTTCCGTAGTGTAGTGGTTATCACGTTCGCCTCACACGCGAAAGGTCCCCGGTTCGAAACCGGGCGGAAACAATCTTGTTGTGACTGGAAATACAAAGTTAGCCGAAACTGCAGAAATATCATCATATCCCCAGGACTCCAACAAACTCTGATGTATTATCATGTATCATGTATGATGTGGCTGCTGGTCTTCCAGAGAGGGGAAGCTCGTTTTCAGCATACATTTTAATATGTGTCTCTTTTTGTATGTAAATTCTATTAGCTTTCATGCCTTTTGTACGGCCTGTCAAAGTTAGACAGATCCCCAAAGCCCACTTGTGACCACATGACACATCCCTGAGATGGTTTCATCCAGAGGCGTGGCCAGCAGGACATTTTATTGGTGACAGCACTTCAGTCAGCAGCTCACCTGGTCTGACCAGGACAGCTAAAAAGGACCTGTTACTTTTCCCCAACTTTTGCACCAGCTCAGTCTTAGGAGTTTATCTGTCCTGGAGTTTAACACCAATTTTCTCTTCATAAGGAAGGCTATCAAATGGCTTCACCAAAATCCAGTCCACAATCCAGTCGCTGTGTGAGCGCCTGAGTGTGAGTGTGGTAGAAGGGGAGAATTCCACAGCTGCTGAATGAGCGTCCAGTTTCACTGCAGCGGAACAACACACTTCCGCACAGACGTCCAGCGTCCGGCTGTTTAAATTTTTATGAAATATTTTATTATATTACACTGTTGTTTACATCAACTAGGTTGGCGCAAATGCAAATCTGCGCTCTCGCCACAGCAAAAAACACACAACAAAAAAAACCTACATCCGAGTGCGCTATGACACCGCAGCCGCATCGTGATTAAAAAAAAAGAAAGAGGCTTTTGGCCGAGTTGGTCAGCAGCTAAGTCGGCACCGACCAACTCGGCCACTTGAGAGCCCCCCTGCGAGGCCGACTTGGCTTTAATGCTGACTTGACTGTATCCCGGGGGCAGTGCCGAGTTGGCCAGGGCCGACTTGGATTGGTGCCGACCTGACTGCATCCCCTAATTTTACTCGTGGTAAACAAAGTGAAACCAGCGCAGAGTGACATGAAGGGAGAGATAATAGTGCCAAGCATTTAGCGGGAAAGTGGGCATGTCACGTCAACCTGTGGGTCAGTTTAAGGCCAGTACACGCCACAGAACCTCGTAATTGGATGCATGTAATTACACTGTAACGCACATGTAATTACACTGTCACGTGCATGTAATTACACTGTCACGTGCATGTAATTACGCTGTAATGTGCATATAATTTCACACTAAAATGCATGTAATTACACATTAAAATACATGTAATTACACTGTAATGCACATTTAATTACGCTGTCACATGCATGTAATTATGCAGCATCAGGATGATCAATTACATGATTTCACAACATGTGTAGTAATAGATCAGAGTTTGTTGGAGTCCTGGGGATATGATGATATTTCTGCAGTTTCGGCGAACTTTGTATTTCCAGTCACAACAAGATTGTTTCCGCCCGGTTTCGAACCGGGGACCTCCCGCGCGGCCGCCGGGGATTCTTTAGCTAAACGGCCCTAAACCGTTCCCATTCATTCTCTATGGTAGTGCTAAACCTCTCCCTATGGCAGTGAACAATGGGGAAGAGGGTGCAGTTACACGTTTGGCCACCGGAGTCGCTGTGGCCGCCGCCCCATTGATTCCAATGGGAACCGTCATCTGCATTCATTCCTGTCTGTGGCTTCAGCACGACAACAAGGTGAGCAACTTTATCCTCCTGGAGTTGACTGGACTTATAAATGTTCTGGTTATTTTTACTTCATAAAACGTATAAAGTGCCAATTAAATCGTAACTTAAGGCTGAGCTTGTAGAAGTGTTTAAATCATTGTGTTTCGTCGTGATGGTCTGTTTAAAACTGTATTTATCAGCTGGCTAATAATACGTGATGTTTAATGTCTTGGTATAGTGTTTTAGGTCGATTTATGTCACTGTTTATTTTTACACATCTTGAATTGAACTATTTTGTCCGTAATCAGTTCAAAACAGTCTTTATTGACTTAAATTGACATTAACGTTAGCTAACACGACGTAACTTTTTCAACATTTACGGAGCAATTCCCCAACAAATACAGCATTTTACTGACAGTGTTGTGTTAGTACGAGGGTGGACCCAAAAATTCCCGGACTGGAGTTATAACTTTTTATTTTTTAATCTTCGCAATTATTTGAAACTGTCACCTTCAAAATACTCTCCTTTGGCTTGAATACAACGCTGCACCCGAGATTTTCACTGTTCAGAAGAGTCGCCATGACCGTGCGTAACTGTGCCGGAAAGATAGAACTTCGATTTTCCCTCCACCGCCTGTATGCCTGTCTTACCTTTCCGCTGCCGCTCCAGTTTCATCTTTGACAACAAAAAGCAGTCGCCTGGGTCCAGATCAGGTGAATATGGCGGTGGGGAGGCTGGCTGGTCACGGTTTTAGTCCAAAAATATGCTTTACGCACAACATCTGGTGCTATTTCTGTGCGTAACGGGGCGTCCTGTGGTCTGCTGTCTGCTATGATGCGGCCATTTCCGGGTGCCTTCGTCTCACTGCTTCTAATAACCGCCTGAGGATCATCTGTCTGGATCTCTACAATACTCCCATCAGTTCTGCAATGTCATCAAAAGTCCTGCGTGGATCTACCACGACGTCTTCTTCAGTTTTTGTGACGTTTTCCCATGTTCTGGAAGTGGATTGTTGTCCTCTGCGTGCCTGGTCTCCGTGATGTAATCTGATTACTCTTAAAGGGCCCAAACCACTCAGACACCCTAAGAATCCTTCTTAAAGAATGTCTGCAACATGGTGAGTGTTTCTGCCGCTGTTTTCCCAATAAAAAACAAAATGTTTTGACAGAGCGCATATCCGTGGATATCCGCCATCTTGAAAAATCGAAGAGCGGGGTGTCACTCTGTCAACATAAACAGTGACTGTCAGCTGACCGCATCACGGGGGAAGACCAAACCTGGCACAGTTATGCATGAGGCTATCCTGTAGCGACATCTAGCGGCCAAAGTCGGAAATTCATTGTATTTTTTTATTAATAGAATCAGTCCGGAAACTTTTGGGTCCCCCCTCGTATGTCAACCTTTTTAACATCACTGGCTTCTTTGTTAATTACTTTTGGACTTAATTTACCACTACATGGGTAATAGTGTTTTATTGGTGGATATCCGGCTGTAAATGCTTCATTTATCCTCTTTGTTTATCATTAAGGCGGAATCATACTTGTCTACTACGTTTTTGAGTTGATTTATTGCAGTTTAATACACTATTAAGTTTTGTAGATATGCATATTTTTTCATTTCTCCTCTGTAATGGTGTTGTCTATGCATTAAATAAATCAGAAACGTATATTTTACTCATAAACTACGCTTTGTCCAAGTTTATTGGTTGTGTAACTAATGCAAAAAAGTAATAAATAAAGCTCTGTGGTTCTGAAGTCTTGTAATGGACCACAACTATGAGAACACATCATTCATGTATCATAGTCGTGAAATATGAATATAATTTCCCACAGGATATTTACATGAGCTAAAGATTGAATGCCTTTGAATGGTTTGGAATGAATTTGAGTTAATTTCTTTTTATCTGTCTCTGCAGCAAAATGAAGAAGAGTGTTTTTTTTCCTGGCCGAGTCTGTGTGACTTTCCCTGGTGGATTCCTGCAACAGGATCCTTCTGATGAGGCCAGAAGAATCAAGGAGACTCCATCCATGAAGGACCGGAGTGCTGCTGTGAAGGAGGAGCTGGTCAGACAGAGGGAGAGAGGAGCAGAGGCTCCTGGGAGAGGAGCTGCTGCAGTTTGGGAGCTACAAGGGAAAGTCCTTCCGCTGGCTCCTGGAGAATGATGTGGGTTACACTTTGTCCCTCATCAAGAGTCAGCAGAGAGAGGAGGCTGCTGGAGTTGTGATGACTGAGGGGCCGAGCAAAGACAGCCTGATGTCCTTCCGTCGCTACGCCCTCAGCTTTCAGGAGATCAATGATCTCCTCCAGTATGAGGCACAAAAACCAGCTGTGCAGCTCCTGCTGCTGAGGATGACCAGCTGGTTGGGTTTGGTGCCCGAGCCAGCAGTACCTGGAGGGAGGTCTGGGACAGCAGGGAGGATGGCTATGCAGCCTTCATTCTGAAGAGGAAGTGTGCTCCCGGAACCAAGATGCACAAACTGCAGCAATACCTCCAAAAGAGACAGAAGCTCTCCTCTGGCCCTGCCTCCTCCTCTTCTGTCTCCTCTTCTCCTCTTCCCACTCCTGTCTCTCCCTCTGTCTCCCTCTCTCCCCCCTCTGTCTCTCCCTCTGTCTCCCTCTCTCTCCCCTCTGTCTCCTCCTCTGTCTCTCCCTCTGTCTCCCTCTCTCTCCCCTCTGTCTCTCCCCTCTCTGCCCTCCCCACCTCTGTCTCCATCACTGCTTCAGCTGAACCTGTGGGTGAGTAAACATTCAGAAGTTTAAAATTGATTGCATTTTGCTACACAACAGCATTTTACTCTCTTTTAATGTTATTAAAAGAGCAGTCTTGTGTTTTTACTTTTTCTTATGTGCAGAAATGGATGAAGATGATGAGCTGGAGAGGTCAATGCTCAGCATCTCCACTGATCTTTTTGAAATCTGTAAGGACCCATCAGACCCACCTAAGTGCACGGTTTTGTGTAGGTTGTAATAAGTACATATTTGATTTATCTTGCAGATTCCTCTGCTCCTGCTCCAGTCACCCAGCGGCAGCAGCCCTCAGGTTCACAGAGACATTCAGTGTGGACTATTTTGGGACATGTTCTGGTCCTGTGCATGAGTTCAAACGTTCATGACCACGTTCCGGTCACTTTATGCTTGGTTCCTTTCATGTCTGTTCTACCAAAAGTCCAAGTGACTATGAATTGATACATTCTGCATTGAGGATAAGCTATATTTTTATTAAGCATGCTTGTGAAATTGAATGAGGTGGTGAGTGGTGGTTTCAACTTAACATTTGATGTGAGTGCTTCCTCTGCTCAAACATTTATTGTTATTCTGATTACAAACTAACACTCGATAAGTTCAGTCCTCTCAAAACAAAATTTAACAAGTCAAACAGATGAGCAGAAGAGGTTAAGGTTGAATGTTGTGTGAATTGGACTAACATTTGTGTAAATACTGTAAATGACAATGTATCAATAATATGAAGTAACTGAGTCTTCCTCTCTACAGCTGCTCAATCTGCGGCCAGAGATTCTGCTCAGGCCTCCTCTGCTGCCCTGGAATCAGGAGACGGTACAAATAAAGCACTCTACAAAAGCTCAGTGCATACTTTACATTCACAAAGTCCAGATTTACAGTGAAATACTAACATCTGTCCTCTCTCCTCAGCTGTGGCTCCTCTGCAGACCCCTGTCCCTCTTCCACCGGAGCTGAAGTTTCTCCTTCCAGACTCCAGAGACTCCTCTGCTCCAGGTCTGATTGTAGAACACATTTGTTCTTAAATCCTACAACACACTTTCTATATTCTATGTGTTTATTCTTTGTTTCAGAAACTCTCTCCACCCCTGGTGCTCCTCCTGCAGCGCCCATTCATCCCACAGCAGAGCTTCTGAGGGATCAGACCCCCCGAGGTGTGAAATGTTCTTACAGATGCAGCTCATTAAACTACAGGGGTCAGAAAGAGACATCAGACACTTCAGAAATCAAATGCTTTCCTCATTTAGAGGGTTACGGTTACCGACAGACACCTGGTGGACTGATCCTTCACCTCTGTCCTGCTCTGCACTAAACCCTGGTCCTGCAGTCCTCCAGCCCTGCACTGAAGCCCTGGTCCTGCAGTCCTGTCCTGCTCTGCACTGAAGCCCTGGAGGTGATCTGTGTGGCCTCCATATCCAGTCGACTCTGCAGAAGGATCCGTTTAAAATAAAGTGTGAAAAGAAAACATGGTATTCAAATAAAGATTACTATAAATTATAAAGTAAATAACATTATGATGATGATCATAATTATTATTAATATTCATATTATTATATATTATTACTATTGTTGTTGTTGTGGTTGTTGTTGTTGCTGTCATTGTTGTTGCTGTTGTTTTTAATACATATCTCAATTGTCAGCGCCTTTATTTAAATTTTTAAAGTATGGACCACTCCACAAAGTCAGTAAATCCATCCATCCATCCATCCATCCAAAACACCAAAAAAGAATGTTACATTTCTAAACATATTTACTGCACATGTCAGCCCAGAACAGGTATTATTTTGTTCTGATTTGTTTGACACAGAGAGTCTTAAGTTAGCATTCTTGTTTTTGTTGTAAATATATGTTTTAAATGTAAATATTGTGTATATATTTATTAACATTATAAGCCAATGTTGAAACCTGTTGTACATATTGTAAAGTATTAAAATCACAGTACTGTAAAATAAACAAGTGATTTGGATTGACTTCTCAATTCTATAAATATATCATCAATATAATATTTAAATGTAAGTGTAATTCACGGGCCTGCCCCTGACTCGCGCACTTGCGGCATTAGAATGAATGGAAACAAATCCCTGCAATCTGATTGGCTGGAATGCCGGCGCCCCACGTGGCTGGCAGGCTCACTCTGATTGGCTGGCTGTCTGAGCCCACAACACACGACTGGCCCCCGCGTGTGAGGCGAACGTGATAACCACTACACTACGGAAACATATGACGTCTCTCAGCGTGTCCACCATCTTGCTCCGGGCAAATGGTCCGCTGCAGCGCGTGTGTTCTGCAGTGTGTTGGTGGGAGGTGAAGAGTGTGTGTGAGGCAGCGTGGTCTTTGATGGTGGGTCACCCCTGACACCACGTGGGGTGGCTGTGGTTCAGTGGGGAGAGCAGTCGTCTTGCAATCGGGAGGTTGTTAGTTCGATTCCTGTCTCCCCCTGTCTGCATGTCGAAGTGTCCTTGGGCAAGACACTGAACCCCGAAGGACTGAGCGCCTTGCATGGCAGCCGCCTCCACTGGTGTGTGAATGTGTTTGTGTGAATGGGTGAAGGTGTTAATGCAGTGTAAAGTGCTTTGGGCTCTGTCAATGCAGTGTAAAAAGTGCTATATAAGTGTAGACCATTTACCACGTGGTGATTGACCATTCACAACATTTATCACACTAGACACTGGTTTGATTCATTTCTACTGTGAAGACGTGCTGCCCGGTCCAATATGGCGGCGGATTTAACCAAAACCACAAAATAAAATCCAAATATTTTGTCGTTGCCAGAGAGAAGCTTACTGTTTCCGCCCGGTCTCATTTTCTATGGTAGTTCTTTTCACTACGGATGCGATATACTTTTTGGCCACCAGCGAGAATTTGGGGGCGCTGTTTCACCCTCTGCGGCAGCAGGAAAGCCGGTGCAGCTTCGAGCAGAGCGGATCTGCTCTGGTACGAGATCACGGGAGACGTGACGGTGGACCGAGACAGAGCTGATTAATTGTACTGTAAGGAGTTTTAATGAAGCAGGTAAACTAATCTCCGTTAAACGAGTTAAAATGGCGTGTAACCGTAACGTTTCAGCTTCTTCCTTCTCCGTCGACCACCATAGATATTAAATATAAAGCCTCGACAGTGTGGCGGGAGTGTCTGTAGTATAAGTATCTCTGAGCAGTCATGACTGAATTATAAAGAAATGCTTATTCAACGAACGTGTTGATACTAGGTTGACTTGGTTGAAAGGTGTATGTGTGAACCTGTGTCGATGCTGGGGGTGGGGGGAGGGTGAGCTCCCCAGACTACCTGCACTTCTTCTCAAAGCTGTTTTCTGCTGTTTCAGTCTCTTTATATAACAAAACAATCATATATCACTGCTCACAGCTCGACTAAACATTTTAGGGAGCTCAAGTTTATTTTAAACTACTAAACTTAACGTTTCTCCATAAAAGTATATTTGCTTGTGTTATTACTGCACAACATATATTTTCCTGTGTATAGCAAATACTAGTAATGACTGTCATCTTCTGTCTGAAGGGATGTGATGATTCTGTTTATGATGGGTCACTTTACACTGTTAAAGAAATGAAGAATTAATGTCTTGTCTGTCCAGAATGAAGAGGAAAATAATTTTCCCCGGGAAAATGAGGGTGTGCTTCAGGAGAGGACCGACAGGTTTTCTGAGACAGGACCCCTCAGAGGAAGCTCGGAGGATCAAAGATAACCCTGAGCTCCAGGATCGATCGGCTCCTCTGAATGAGGACAGAGTCAGGGAGAACGCCCGCTCTGTGGTCTTCCTGAGAGGTGGAGATGTGTCCGACAGGCAGGAGGTTCTGGGGGAATACCTGCTCCAGTTTGGAAAATATAAGAGCCAGTCCTTCCGCTGGCTGCTTGAAAATGACGTTGGCTACGTCATTTACCTGATAAAGCAGGTGGAGGAAGAGGACAGAGCTGGACTGTTCAAGCCGGAGGGTGCTAAAAAGGAAAGCCTACTCTCACTTCTGGAGTACTGCAGAACTTTTCAGGAAATAAAACAACTAGTTCAATATTTAAATGAGAGACCGGCTGAAGCACCAGTGACTGATGAAGGCCAAAACCTGGTAGGATTCGGGGTTCATGCAAAGAAGATGTGGAGAGATGTGTGGGAGAGTCGGGGGGATGGATACGCTGCGTTTATCCTGAGGAAAGCGTGTGTCCCAGGCAGCAAAATGTTCAGGCTCCAGCAGTACCTGAAGACACGCCAGCTGCAGAGCGGTCCAGCGGCGGCAGCATCCTCTCCTCGTCCTCCAGGTGTGCTGGCTGTGCAGGGGACCGTATGACCACAAGCAAGCATGGGAAACATGAGCACTCTCATGTTTTATTTTTCACAGAAATGGAAGAAGATGAAGAGCTGGAGAAGATGATGCTCTCTGTTTCCCCATCAAAGTTCATGCCTCCCCAAGGTTAAAACATAAATCCCACACTAACAAGTACACACACACTCTGTATATTTACACTGAAGCAGGTTTTGATGTGCCGTGTCTCTTACAGTCAGTCAGAATGAGGACATGATTTCTTTTCTGTGTTTCCAGGTTCTGAAGTTCCCGGCGTCTCTGTGGTCAAAGGTTGCGTCCGACAAGAATTCATGATTATCTTTCTCTTGTTTTTATTGCTCGTCGTTGTTTGGCCACGTTCAGGCCTGTTCTAATGCATGTGTTCAATTCTTCTGTTTAATGCTGAAGGTCATCGTGGAGGGTGAGTACAAAGTTGTTCTCTTGCATGCTTTTTATCCCACTTCAGGGTTCGGTATGAAAGCGGTCTGCTTACTGACCAAAGTAAATATTCAGAAATGCTGAAGTAGAACAGAAGTACATCCTCCAGCTGAAGGTCTGCTTTACCTCTTCAAACAGGAAGCTAGCGATCAGTTATCACACCAAACCCTGGATGTTTTTACCATCTTCTCATGTGTTTTATGCTTTATGTTTACACATAGGCACTGTTACTAAAAGACAAATGGATGAGCTGTTTGTGATGTTGTATTTTCATGTTTCAGAAAAACCTCACACAGAAACGCTCACTGGACCAGAGCAGCTTGATGTTGACAGCGCCCCGAACTCTTCACATACAGGTACACATCCCCTGCTCTGCAGATGTCAGCTTCTGATCTTTTCTTTCTGTGTGATAGTTCTTCAGTCGTATATTTAATTATTCTTTCTTTTAACGATGGTTCAGTGTAGGAGCTTGTAGTGTGTGTTTTACTGTTATACGTATTTGCATTATGTAAGTTGTCGTGTGTTCTGTGCAAGTTTGTGTTCATGTACTGTATGCACTGCATTGTATTATGTGTGTATTTGTATTTATTGTCACTTGTGAAAGTTTCAAGACTCCAGGAAGAATTGCTGCTGCTTTGTAAAAGCTAATGAGGATCTTAATAAACCGAATCAAATCTGTGTTCTCCAGTCCCGCTGGTTCCAGCCAAGGCTCCGGTGCCAGTACCGCCACAGCTGCTCGCTTTGAAGTTGCCTGTGACAGCAGTGCAGGCTGCCGTCTTCAGTCCAGGTAAAGACTTCTCAGAGTATGATTTTTACTTTTGGTAAAGGATAAAAAGAGGTAAAACTGATCTAAGACATTTGATTTGTTAAAGCTTCCTCAGCAGTCTCTGCTGCAACCTCAGCTGCTCCATCAGCACCACCCCTCCCCCCTGCTGGGACCCCCACAGCCCAGTTCCAGGAAAAGCCCGCTGCCCCCCCTCTTCCAGGCTATGACCAGGACATGCGGCAGTGGAACTGCTCTCAGCAGCAAAGAATATGGATGAAGACAGAGATGGAGGCCTTGGGACTGTGGCCCGGCTCTCGACCAGTGAGACATGCGATGAACATGATCTCCTTGTGGCGTAACCCCCCTCAGCCAGAGCTCATCGATGCCATCTATGAGCTACCGTCACCCAAGTATTTTCAGCTTCATCCATTCTTCATCTGGAAACCAGAGCATGCCATTATGGAGAGAGTCCGGAACACCTGCTCTCTTCCATGTCTTTACCGCTGTCCACGTCCCCAGGTGGTTTCAGCAGGAGTTGGCCGTCCCCGTGTCATCATCGGGACAAGCGGGCAGTACTACATCCTGGCTTCTCGGCTCAGCTGCAAAGTGTGCAAGAAGTTCTGGTTTGCAGACAAACCACAGTGGATGGACATGCTGCCAAGTCGCTTCTGTAACATCTTTCCAGCTTTCCTGACACACAAGAAAGCCATTTGCAAAACTGTCATGGATGAGCTGCGACGCACAGGGAAGTCTCCCAATGACATGGCCAATCAGCTGAATGAAGCCCTTCACCTCAAGTATGAGCGTGCACACATGTCCTACCTGTCCACCGTGAAGAATGTGCTGGATGGAGACAGTGGGCTGTATGGCCAGCGGACCATCACAGGGACAGTGAGAGAAAAAAACACCCCCTCTCCGTTTGGTGGCTATGATGACCAGGATGGCTGGTACGGCGTGGCGCTCACCGCTCACTACCTGGTGGATTGCCTCATTCAGGAGTACCGCAGGCAGGAGGGCACTCTCAATCTGTTCCTGCAAGGCACTTTCGGGCAGGTTTTAAGAGCTGACCACACCCGTAAAGTTGCTCGGAAGGTGGTGCTCTCCTCAGGGACGATGTCCTCCTATGCGGTCATGAATGAAAACTGGATGATCTTGTCTTGGGTGATGCTGCAGTCTGAGTGTGACCGATCCTTGGAGCCGATGTATGAGGGACTGTCCAACCGCTACGTCTCTGCAGAACAGCAAAAAGCCCGATACCAGTGGGTGGACAGGTAAAAGCCAGACCTTATGTTTCCTTTTGTGTCTATGTTTTAAAAAAATAAGAAAATATTATCCACCAAATGCATGTCTGTGCACATTTTATATCCTTGCTGTCCTTCTCTTCATGTGTGGACAGGGATTGCTGTGCTGCATTCAGGATCCCAAATCCCAAGCCTCAAGAGCACCAGATCTGGGATTCCTGGAAGACCACAGAGGCCATCGTGACTGAGGCGACTTCTGGGAACCTCACAAACAGCTCTGCTTCTCGCAGAAAGTACAACGATGGCATTACCATCAAGCTGGATCTGTTCCACTGCATGCGACGCTTCACCAGGGAGTGCACGTCAGAGCACCATCCACTGCACAGCTCCTTCTGCAAGTTCCTCTCAGCTGCTTTTTGTGTTGTGGATCAGACCGACCTACAGAGACTCAAGCAGGCCTACGTCTTCTGTGGGATAGATCCCCCCAATCCCACCAAGCAGCACATCGAGGAACATTGCCGCTCTAAAATCCCTCAACCTGAGGAGCTGGTAGCGAGGGTGGAGAGCGTTCTGCACCGGTTCTTCTCAGAACGTGATCCTGATGGTGTGCCACTGTTCAAGCCGTCCATGCTTAAAATCTGGAGGATTCAGCGGGTCCACATCCTCAGAGGCTGCCTGAGTGATCCGGAGGTTGAGGAGGGGATCCTGTACCGTTACGGTGGAACGGTGCAGCTGAACCACGTGAAGGGGGATGGAGCAGCCGTGCCTCTGTGGATCCCTGTGCGAGGCACCTCTCAGCAGGAGGGCTTTCACAGCCATCAGGCCAAGTGGGTCACGGGGACTCAGGTGTCCACGGAACTTTTTCAGGCTCAAGGCATGATGGGCATTGCTCGGTGGAATTTCCAGCGGCTTGTGGACCTGAAGCAGCCCGGCGTCAGTCTGCCATCGGTGTTTCACCCCGCCTTAGTGGTCCAGTTAAACACTCTGTCTGAGGAGGTTACGGGCCGAGCCAAGCACCCGGTATTGCTGGTCTCCCAGAGAGACTCTGGGGAGCGGTTCGGCCTGCAGTACGTGGAGCCCGGCTGTCGTCCCGTCCCTCTCGACTGGGACAAACACAAGTCCCAGAAAACAGCTGGGGAGGGAGAGCTGCACACCTCAGAGCCGTCTCCTCCCCGTGACACACCGGCTGACCCACCTGCTGAGATGGCAGAGGAACCTTTTGCTCCGGTAAGACTGAAAATGTCCCCCCGCCCCCCCAAGAAAAAGAAAAGAAAAAAGAAAGTAATGTAACCCGAATGATCAATGCTGTATTTCAGGATGACATCTCAGCGTGGCGACTGCAGAGACACAAATCGTCCAGTCTGCCAAAGTCGACGGTAATTCAGCTCATCTGTTCACACACGCAAACACACACACACTTTATTTTTTTAAAACTAGATTTAAAGACACAAAAGACTGAATGATTTTCTGTTTTTGTTTTTACCCCTCCATTAGATCCCCCTGCCATCCCACCCCTGCCAATCGCTGCATCTCCACGTGCTGCAAGAACAGGCCCCATTAAAGCAGGAGGTTTGCTTTTTGTTCTGGACCACTCCAGATGGACTCAGCCAATGAGGGACGCCATTGATGGACTCCTGGAGAAGCACAGAGGCCAAAAACAGTACCTTAGCCTGGTGGACAGTGAATATGCTGCCATGGTCCATGCTGCTGCAAAAAAATCCCAACAATTTACTGCACCCCACTACTAAACAGCACATTTCAAGGTACGTTAAACATCTGGCTAAATTAGTCAACACCTCCTCATCCCTGAACACCAGCCCAGAAAAATTACTGGAGACGCAGCAGCTGTGGCACCAACTCACAGAAGGCAGTGAAACAACATCTGTTCCAGTCCTACAACTTCCCCCTGCCACTGTGAATCCCCCCGCCGCCACCACCAAGCTCCAGGAGGCTCCACTGACAAAGGCTGAAATAGAGAAAATGGTGCAAGAGATCGTCCAGAAGCAGCAAGCACAGCCGCAGCAGACGCCTCTGAAGAAGAGGACCAGAAGCTGTGTCGCCTGTGGCCAGCCACAGTGACAGAAATGGAACGTGTCCTGTGGGGGGATGTAACCAGGGTACAAGGCAGGGAGGTCCCTCTGTCAAAGCAGTAAAATAATCATAGCAGTAAAACAGACGAGTCTGTCTGCCTGAAAAAAAAAAAAAAAACCAAAAACCCTTCAATGGATCTGGGCAGAGTTGCACAGACCTGTCCGTTATCACTGTAAAAGGAAAATAAAGAACTGTTTCCGCCCGGTCTCGAACCGGGGACCTTTCGCGTGTTAGGCGAACGTGATAACCACTACACTACGGAAACTGCCCTATGTCATCTTGCAGCGGATAAGAGTGACGTCACTCTAAGAGGCGCTTTAGCGGGGTTTACACTTCCACAACTTTTAGCCACGATGTTGTCGTGGCAAGGTGTGCCAATCTGGAGTCACGAACCGGCAGGTTCCCGGACTGTTCACGACTAGTTCACGCACAGTTCATGACCAGTTCACGGACAGTTGGCGCACAGTTCACGGACAGTTCACGAATGCGCCCGTCAGTGTCAGTGGGGCCCTTTTCTGGGTACTCGCCGGTGGCCAGGACTCCCACGCATTCTCCCGCATTGTCCCGATGCCTTCACAAGGAGTTCACGGACAGTTGGTGCATAGTTCACGGCCTGTTCGCGATATTTTGTTGTGACCAAAATTTTGAACATTTCAAAATTTTCGTCCCGACATGGCACGCAGTCCCGACGGGTTTACGCACACTTCACGCCACTTTACGAGTGGTTTGCGACCGTTTGAGACACGATTCGTGGCAATGCGTGCCACAGAATCGTGCAAGTGTAAACCTGGCTTTACTCTTCGTCCGTTTGCTGTGAAGAAAATAGCACAGTTGGCGGTCGAGGGTCGCCCGTTATGAAAATTTCAGCGAGTGTTTCCGTAGTGTAGTGGTTATCACATTCGCCTCACACGCGAAAGGTTCCCGGTTCGAAACCTGGCGGAAACAATCTTGCTGCGACTGGAAATATAAAGATCACTGAAGCATCAATAATGTCATCATATCCGCTGGGGCTCTGATGTATTACTGCATTTGTTGTGAAATCATGTAATTGATCATCCTGACACCGTCGCACCTAAAAGGACAAGGTACCTTTTGTTAGTTTGATTTCCTGTCAAATTGATAGAATGAGATTCCAGAAATCGTTTTTGGGCAAAAAAGAAAAAACGAGAATTCAACTCGTTTTCTCGTTTTTTCCGTTCTGATTGACAAAACGACAAAACGGATTTTCCACTCATTATTCCCTTTTTGACAGGTGGGCGGGGCTTATGTCGTTCTTGCTTTTGATTGGCTCATGCTTACACTGTTGTTTTCAGAGTAAAGGTCTGTCTTAAAGCGATTTAAGGCTGTCTGTCTCACTCCTCCAGCCTCCTGTCAGTACTGTTATATTGTGTTATATCACTATAATACTTTGACTATTGTTCATGTAAGAAACCACAACTGTAACTTTGTTGACAGTGTAATTACATGCGCTTGACAGTGTAATCATATGCGTGTTACATTGCAAAGACATGCGTGTTATAGTGTAATTACATGTTTGACAGTGCTATTACATGCATTTTAGTGTGTAATTACATGTGCATTACAGCATAATTACATGCAAGTGACAGCGTAATTACATGCGCGTTACAGTGTAATTACATACATTTTAATGTGTAATTAAATGCGTTTTAGGACGAGCTGTCACTGGATTTCTCTCTCCATGGAAAATCCTCTATACAACCTTTAATTATTGAAGTTTGAACGTTGGGTCAGTGTAGCTTCCGTTCAATTGATATTTAATTAAGAATCAAAAAACAATATATTGAAAAATGAGTGGTTTTTTCTTTTTTGATTTTTAAAATAAAAACAAAGAAATGAAAATTTGTTTGTTTTTCGATATTCCGTTTGTTAAGACAGATCAAATAAAGGAAAGGTGAAATACTGGCCACAGAGCAGACTTCAATGTGATTTTTAAATTTCTTCAGTCTCCGTGACCCGGCAGTTCTATCATCTGTGTTTTGGTTTTTACGGTGGGAAAGTGGGCGGGTCACATCAACCTGTGGGTCAGTTTAAGGCCAGCACACACCACAGAACCTTGTAATTGGACGCATGTAATTACGCTGTCACGTGCATGTAATTAATCTGTAATTATGCAGCATCAGGAGGATCAATTACATGATTTCACAACATATGTAGTAACACATCAGAGTCCGAGGGATATGATGACATTTCTGCAGCTTCAGTGAACTTTGTATTTCCAGTCACAACAAGATTGTTTCCGCCCGGTTTCAAACCGGGGACCTTTCGCGTGTGAGGCGAACGTGATAACCACTACACTACGGAAACATGTGGTCTTCATCAGCGTGTCCACCATCTTGTTCCGGGCAAATGGTCCGCTGTAGCGTGTGTGTTCTGCAGTGTGTTGGTGGGAGGTGAAGAGTGTGTGAGAGGCAGCGTGGTCTTTGACGGTGGGTCACCCCTGACACCACGTGATGATTGACCATTCACAACATTTAATCCACAAGCCACTGGTTTGGTTCTGTGTTTTGCCAGAGGAGATGTAACCCCGCCCCCAGGGCCTGACGTAGTCGATGCGTGGCCGGGGCCCTGATCTGTCTGACCTGGCCCAGCACAGAAGTGGTGCCTCGAAAGCCCCGGTTTTTGGGAGCCAAGGCCGGAACGCGTTGGTGCGAACACAAAAACCGGTTCAAAGTTGGGGGCCGGCCCCGATTCGGAACCAGTTTAGTTGAAAAGGGGCTTTACAGCTCACTTTGCAGCGTCTATCAGCAAATGTCACATTCTGTCAGCCACTGACAGATTCTGCACTGGGCCTCTAAAATCTTCAGAAATCAACTTACAGACTTGAAACCATGTCAACGCCACTCAGAAAACCCCCAACTTTAAATTGATCCCGGCATATAACTTCGCAATCCAATAATTCCTGCCACAGCCTGGACACACTCCTCCACCGCCTGGACACACTCCTCCACCGCCTGGACACACTCCTCCACTGAGCAGGAGAAGTCAGGTTTCATCCTGAAACCATGCTTCCTTGTTAGCCTGGTGAAGTCCATGGTGCTAACAGCTAGCGCCCTGCTAGCAGCACCACAGACCCACCAGACCAGGAACCGGTCCACAGAAGCTCCCAGAAGCCAAGCCTCACTCCACACAGCTCACTGAGCTGCAGGAGGGGCTGGAAGCACTTTGAACAGGTGAGAAAAAGTCTCAAAAACTCACTTTGCCTGGTCAGACTCTCACAGCCACTCTGCAGCCTCACCAACACCTCCCACTCCCAGCATGCACCGGGAGAGAGAGGGAGAGAGGGAGAGAGAGAGAGAGAGAGAGAGAGAGAGAGAGAGAGAGAGAGACGCGGTTTTGGAACAGGGACGCCGTATTTCTGATCATATTGGCCACCCATAGGCGGCCAGCGGTGAGCGTTTCCAGCGCCCGTCGAGACAACGTAAACGATGTTACGATGTGAATGGTGTAGCCTTAACTGTCATAAAGATTGCGGAGAGTGTTTCATTTGTGGTGTTAAAAGAAAAAAACATCCCCAATCACCGAGATGCAGATCCGCTGGGGACTCGTCCTATCACTGGTAAAATGTTTACACACAAACTTTCATAAACATCATTAATTCACTTACAAAATGCAGGTGTCAACAAACGTTAACTTTATACAAATTAAAATGTGCTCCTTGTGTTGTTTGACTATCATCTATGAAAATATAGCTGCTAACCAAAATCAATGTGCATCTGATATAATCATCAGTGCTAACAAAACTAATCAAAACTATTCAAATCAAACAATAATATGATATCTAATTTGAATCAATCAAGTAAAGTTGCTGTACTCACCAAACAAGATGGAGATGGATCCTAAATAGCAGCAAACCAGCTTCACACATGCAGCTCAGTCAGCGCTTTTCCCAGAATGCCAAAAAATAATGTATGATACTGTTATCTAATACATTTTACAGTAAAGTGTTGTATAACAGGAATACATTAGAGTCCCATTAAAAAAACTGTGAATGAGCTGTAATTTCACAGATTGTCTGTCATATTAACAGTAAAACACTGTTTATGAAAAAAATCATCATAATGCTGCTGAAATTCTGCTGTAAATTTACAGAAATTATTTACAGTGCATAATAAAGAGTAGACCCCGCCTGGGCAGCGAGAAATACGGCCGCCATCTTGGTCCGGTCGAGAGGCGCATACGCTCCAGTCATTCGTATGGGGATTCAGCCGGAGCAGTGTGTGTGACACCTGTGTGTGGGACGGTAGCGAGCAGGGATCAAGGAATAACTTTTCACAGATAGGATTAAACGTTTTTTCAACATCACACCTGACTGTAGAGTCATTTGCAAACAGCTCACTTATTCATAATAATAGGAACTGAAATTACATTTTCAAAACTCGGAGATCATTTGGCAAAATGGTCTTACAGTTCAGCTCAACACCATAGTTCACTTGCAAAAGCTCATCTCTCTCTCAAAACTGTTCACACATGTTTCAAAGCTTCATTTCTTTCCCATATAAACAGTCAGAGCCTCCAAAATGTAAAGATCCTTCTCAACAGCTTCAGCTCATTTTTCAAAACAGACCGGATGTTCTCAGTTCTCTTGGTTCTCTTGTCAAAAACCACCTGGACGGTTCAGCAAAACACCACGGTTCACCTGTCAGAGATCACATCTCTTCCAAAACAGTTCACTTAGGCAGAAAAACTAAATGTCTTTCTCAAACAAATGGTCAGTGTCCTCAAAATGCTTTGTCCTTTTGACATTGTGTGAGCACTGACAGTCAAAATGTTTCGATGTTTTGTCTTTAAGGGCAGAGGACCACTGAAATATTCCTCATCTGCCTTTCTGTCTAAGCCCAGTCCTTCATTCATAATGGTGACTGTGATCGTTTTTATTTTCTTCTTTGGGTTTTTTAGCTAACAGAAAATATTGTGTATAAGAAAATGAAGACAAAAAGCATTTTACAATAAGAACAACCTTCATGTTCTGATTCACACATCGCTCTCATGCCTCCAAGGAAACTGTTAGAATTTTTATTTACACACAAAGCAACTTCCATCCATCGGAGTTCAATATACTGTAAAATAAAAACAAAGAAACAAAAACAAAAAACAAAAAACTAGAATTTGGCGCTCAGAGAGGCACAGGCGCAGACCTCCACCACAGCTCCAATCAGTCACCAACAACAATAAGAACACCATATATACTAAAAAACATTTTATTTCTCCCCAACACAAACGTTGTCTGGGAGAAAGCTGTTTGTTGCTTGTTCATATCTCAGTGTGTTTCCTCACAGTGACTGACACTCCGGAATCCCCCTGTTTGTGTCTGTTCTGGATCCTGGTATCCGGAATACTTCTGTGATCTGGATCAGCAGCTGATCTCTCTTAGAGTCCTTGAAGAACTGACACTGTAATTTTTTGCTGAGCCCCCTTGTCATTTATTGTTGAGTTATGCCCAACTATGTGAAAGACTGCCTCTATCTCTCAATGATAAAGAATCCTTTAAAAACTTCCTGGATCCAGACAGTGATCCGGATCATCACCAAAATTTAATGGATTCTCAGTTAGCCCAAGACCCACCTTTCCACAGAGTTTCATTGCAATCCGTCTATAACTTTTTATGTAATGTTGCTCACAAACCAACCAACCAACCAACCAACAAACCGATGTGATTACATATCCTCCTTGGTGGAGGTAACAAAACAAAAAGGAACATTGTATGTAGCCCAATGTAGTGCAAATGAAGCTGGAGTTTCACAGCTCACTTCTTCACTGGTCTCCCTCCTCACCCTCCTGACTATCTTCCTCACCTTCATGCAAACACATCCATGTCTGATATTCATGGTATTGAAGTGTGTTTTTGACTAATTTTGACAGCTGAACAGATGATTTTGCAGGTAGTGACTGATACAATGAAATTAGGCTGATATGTTTTGGCGAGAGACACCATTAGACTGAGAATCGATCAATCAGTTTAGATTGACATGATATATTCACTTGGGAATTGTGCTAAATCTATCCTTACTGGCTTAATCATTTGCAACGATTTTCTGAGACATTGAGACATGGACTAAGACATTTTAAATGTGATGACATGAATGAAAAATGCCATTCTGTTGTGAGCAGTTACAGGGTAGTTTGGAGATTTGTCCGTGTTGTTTTGAAAATGTAATTTCGATTTCAAGAAATGAGCCAAACCAATGGAGAAAAACTGTAAATAGAGGGCGCTGGCAACTGAATGAATGAATGAGTGACGGCCTTGCATTTTTTTCCCTATAGCGCAACGCCACTCTGGCTACTAGCTGGAAGCTATATGATACACACAAATAAGCATTAAGACATTCTAAAAAATTCACAATTTATTACATTTCTTCTCCATAAGGAGGTCAGCAGCAATTCACCAAATGACAAGAACAGATGAGAACAAAACACAGCAGTAAATCACAGCCATTTTAAGCGCTTGGTGCTGAAGATGCAAACGAACAAAACAACAATCTCTCAACACTTTTGGAGCCAAATCTTCTTCCTGGAAGTTTTATGTTTGGTTGAAAGGGCTCCTCAATGCCACCGGGAACCCTGTTCTTCCCAGCGTGGGCAGAAATGGCACCAGCTGACTGTTGCCCACAGCTCCTGCTGCTGTCTTGTGAGGAGACGGAGTGTGCTAAGCTGATAACTGACATGACTTCAGTTTCAGCTGCTTCAATCTTGTTGTTTTTACTTTGTCATCCTCGGGAACATTCAATTTTTATTTTTTGGAAGTATTGCCTGTGAAAGAAATCTGATATTCTCTTCTGCTTTCTGTCTGCCATCGTGTTTTGAATTGCAAAGAAGCTGCTTCCTGATGAGGTAACGTCCTTAACAATTTAAATTTAATTTCTTTTAAGATAGATTTTTCAACATATCCCCACAGTGTGTAAATCCATACCACACGTACTTTTTAAAATATCTTTATGGATTTTTTTAAAAAAAATTAGGTTTCCAGTCAACGCGAATGTAAGGTGCTACAGCTTGAAGCTGCCACCAGGGGGGGCTGCAGCCCCGGCAGCACCTCCCTTCCTGCACAAGTGTGTTTATGTCTTTCTCTGCATCCCTCAGGACATCAGGTCACAGATTTCACAGCAGGAGTCGGCATCACAATAATTCACTTTTTTTTGTTTTTCTTCTTCTTCTTCTTCTTCTTTTTTTTTTTTTTTACATAATCTTACTCCTTAGGATGAATAGAAACATGTCTCCAGAGTTGTCCTTATTGATCAGCTCTTTTCAACTTTTTCAACTACCTTGTTTGAAATGTAGAGATGACAACTTATGATTCCATTAACATGTTAGTTGATAATAACACAGCTATATGATTTACTTAATTTCTTCAAATGTGCTGTCTCTGGCGCTGCAGACATTTATTATTGACTCTATTTGATCAGAAAATTATAGTTCTCTGTTTCAGGCTCTGCTACTGATGTGTTCAGGCGCTGGACAAGAACAAACCAGAGACTGGAAACCACTGAGAGCAAAGAGACTAAAGAAAGAACCGAAGCCTTTAAATGACTTTTTTTACTTTCACTTTCATCAGGAGTCTCAGTTCTCAGTGAGAAAATACAGATAAAGGAAACCAAGCAAGGCAACTCAGAGCAAATGTGGAAGATAAAGCATGAAATCAATCCATGGGTCCAGTTTTCAGCTTGAAATGACACTAAAAGCAGCTAAACATCAGGACACAGGGAGACAGTGAGGCTCATTAAAGCAGAACTTTGCAACTTTTTTACCTCAATAAATGTGTTTCAGAATCCCTGTGGGGGTAAACAAAGACTTGTCACGGTGATTCGCCTGTCCCTTCACTCCCCCCGGGGTCTGAGTCCTGAAAACAGCGCTTGCAATTTCAGAGGAGCGGACCCGACTACATCTCGCGAGAACAAACCTCATACGGGATTACAAGTATAAAAGCTTTTGGAGTGCGATATCTGTCATTGTGTTGCAATAGACGATCTTTGCATGATGTGTTGATTGGTTCTAATTTCTGTTTGGTAACTGAAAAATAAAGAGGAGTGGCACCTCCTCTGGTAGACGTGAGCGCGAGTGAGTTCGCTACACTGAGCATCTCCGAATGTTTGTTTTCCAATAACTCTGAGTGTGCGAGGCAGGCATGTCTAAAACAGAGGGAGCAACCGGAAGAAGTTCCCGAGCAGCGCGAGGAACTGCAGCTGCAGAAGATTTAACAAAAGCGCGTAAAACAAACATGAAACCCTCGCTAGCGTTAGCAACGCCACCCTGAGGTGCTCACGGATGGTAGAACCAAAAAGACAGAAAAAAAACTTTGTCTAACGAGCGGAAAAAAAGGAAACGGGAGTGAGACGCTCTGTGCACGTGGGGGCGGGGGTGATGTGGAGGACGTTTACGACAGTGAACTTTCACAGGAGACCAGTAGGGGGAGCGCTACAGCAAATCTTGCATAGTACTGCTTTAAAACTCGTATTTCTTCCTGTGGACCAGTCAGATGGAGCAGAGATCCTGGAGACAAGGAGACTTGTGAAGTGAACTGCGCCACGATCTGGATGTGCGACCTTATCTCCACCAGAGGAGCAGAATGTTTTTTTAAAGGAGACGCAGCTCGCTGCTCCGGAGGACTGGTGACTGCAGTCAAGCCAGACGACACGTTGTTTAGCGGGGCGCACATATTCTTATCATTACGGTAAAAGCGAAAGTGAAAGGATAACAAAATAAACATCCACGCCGTCTGCCCTGGCAGGGATCACAACTCACCTTATTGATAATTAATAGAAGACATATTAATACTGTTGCTAAAACACATGAACTATGAAGTAAATTAAGGAAAGCTTTAATAATCCTAATTTTGACTCAATAAGTCAAAGAATCTGGCAGCAACTGACCTAAAACAAGACATTTTCAATGTAAATATGAATATAAACTATTGAAAACATTAACTCAAAGATATTATCTCAAAGATAGAGTATAGAATTGCATAAGAAATGAACTTGACTCCAAGTATGTTAAAATTCAAGTAAAGTTTCCTTTAAGGCTTGGTTCTGTTTGATACAGTGGTTTTTGAGTCAAATGATCTCAGTAGAATTTGTGATGAATACTTTATATGAATATTGAAACACCTTCTCAGGTCACGTGATGGCGGTGAGCTGAGTCGAAGCGTTTACCAGAGCTCTGTGCCACTTGGCACTGATATTCTGTTTCTCCTGACAACGACCGAGAGCGTTGCATCATTTTCTTCCGAACAGTACGGGCTGTGTCCTTGGAAAAGTTTTGGCCACAGTCTTTCGATAACATGGGGAGAACGAGAGGACATGAAGGTCAGAAAGACATGGAAACTAGGCTGATGGTGGTGGAAACCTCTGCCGCAGCACAAGAGCCACGGATTGTGGAGCTGGAAGAACAGGTCAGCGTCCTGACGGAGAGTTTGGACATGGCTGAGAACGACAAGACGCGCCTCAATATTCGGGTTGTGGATTTACCGGAGGACACAGAGACCAGGCAGCCGCTAGACTGTTTCAGTCATGGCTACCTGATGTCTGAAAGATGACGACCTAGGCCGGCCACATGAAGCTAGAAAGAGTCATCACACCCTGGCATGGAGGTCGGACCCCACCAGGAGCCCCAGGCCGCTGCCGCTGTCATTTCAGAGGGTGAAGGAGCCAGCTGGGCCAGCCAGGATCTGCAATGGATCCAGGGTCTCTGTTCACAGCGATTTCTCCACGACGGGGATGAAGAAACAGGAGGTGTACGATGGGCTGAAACAGCAGCTGAGGGAACGAGGGACGCCGTCTGCCATGCTGCTCCCGGCCCTGCAGGCGACTCACGGAGGCTCCAGAAAGAGCTTCTCCATGTGCTTTCAGCATGAATATACTACATCATACTCTTCCTTCAGTAGGGGTGCTGCCATTCTGTTGAATGAAAAGTTGGCATTTAGAGCCCTTGATTGTGCTTAAGATAGCCAGAACCGCTATGTGATTGTTAAAGGAATACCTGTAGGAAAGGAAGTAACCTTGATGAATCTATATATTGACCCCCAGGCTATCCCCCTGATTTTCTTTCCAAGGCTTTTGCAGTATTTATGGAATGGGCTTCAGAGGACTCTTTTGTGGAAGGAGGCTTCAGTCGTCATGTGAATCCCTGTCTTGACAAGCTTCCATCCAGTATTTCTTGTCCACCAAATGAGGCGAGGGTCCTCACTAATATATGTAATGACACTGAATACTCTGGTGTGTGTCGGCAGCTCCACCCTGCTGATTCAGAGTTCACTTTTTTTTCTGCCTTGAATCTTGATTGACTGAATTAGAGAAAATCCACATGTGGAGCCCGAGTCCACATTTGCTGAAGGAAGTATTATCTGCACCTGCTGCATGGAAGACGTTTCTCATTCAGGACTCTGAACAGTCCCGAAAACTTATCAGGCAGAAATTCTTTGAGTTTGGGGATAAACCGGGAAGATTCCTTGCTGACCTTGTCAAGCAGAGGGCAGATTCTCAAAATATAGTTTCTGTTACTGATTCTCATAATGTTATTCAATTCTAGAATCATTAACAAACATTTTACATCATTCTGTTCTAATCTATATACAGTTCTGAACAGCCTGACAATGCTGTGATATTTATACGCCACTTTTTTGCAGATCTGAGACTTAAGCTACAGAATATCATATATTACAATGAAATGCTCAAATTACTGGAGAGGAAGCTCTCCTCTTGCTTTGCTCTGAAATCTCTGCCTTCTGGTAAGGTGTGAGTTTTTTAAGGAGTTTAGTTTCATTCTTTTAGACCCTCTGCTGGCTCTGCCTAACCACTCATATGAAAATGAGATTCTACCTCAATCCCTGAGGGAGGACAACATTTCTCTCATCCTTAAAAAGGAAAATGCCTGGAAAACTGCGCCTCCTACAGGCCAATAGCCCGACTCAACTCAAACCAAAAACTGCTCTCCGAAATACTTGCAGAATACTCACAGGTACTCTTCAGAATGATGAACACTGACCACTCCACTTCCTTTGAGGTTGGCTCCTCTAACACATTTCACTGTTTCCTGATCTGCCTCCCTCCTGGCCCTGCTGGTGTTTTCTTAAATGACTTCAATCACTTTCTGTCATCCATCATAAAACTGGATAAAGTTTTAGTCCTTGGAGATTTCAACCTGCATGTTGATGATGGCTCATGTAACCCAGCAGCTGAGCTCTTATCTCTGACTGAATCTTTTAATTTTCAGCAGCCTGTGTCAGACTCCACTGTGGAATTTTTGGTGATTCAGAGCCAAAGATGACGAGTCAAGGTGCTGACACTGCACAAGGGGGATTTGTTGAGGATTGCAGAGGATGCACACACAAATCAGCTGATCGAGAGCGAGGCTGCTGCTCAGAGGAGAATCCAAACCAACTCTGGTTTAACTCCTGGCAATGCCTGGCAACGAACCTGGCGGTGAATAATTTCAGTGAGTTTTTGTTTTAACATTGGTCCAAACCCGGCAGACAAAATTCCGGTTCCAGCAAATGACAGTGATGAGATATTTATAGAAAGAAACTCAAATTCAATGTTCCTCAAAGCCACTGATGCAAAAGAAATAAGATAAACCCTTAAAGCAACACTAAGGAACTTTCAGTTTTCGTTGATTTTGGCGGTGCCAGTGGACAAAAGCGGTAGTGTTTTGCCTGAAGGAATACTGCAGTTCCCATGAGGAGTAGCGCGTGGTGTTGTAAAATGCTGCTCCCGGTGGCATGCTGTCAGACTGAACTCGCCTTCATTTGTTTCCAGTGGCTGTGAGAAGGATGGATAACGACGAGGTAATGAATCTAATGTTGGCTAAACAATGTTATATCATGATGTGACGCATGCCGTAAAGCAGTTCCCACATTTGGAGTTTTTTAGTGTGCAGGGTTCCTACCACCCTCCTCACAGCTGCTCAGTCCAAGTGAAAGCAATGCTGACGCCCTCAGGCCGAGACAGAGGGGTCATTCAACTAGTTACGAGGGGGGACCCAAAAGTTCCCGGACTGTGGTTATAACTTTTTATTTTTTTATTTTCACATTCAATCAAAGCTGTCACCTTCAAAGTACTGTCCTTCGGCTTGAATACAGTGCTGCAGCCGGGATTTCCACTGCTCGAAGCAGTCGGCAAACTCGTGCGTAATGATCGCTTTAAGAGCGTCCTTCGATTTTTTTTGCACCTCTTCCACGTCATCAAATCTCCGCCCCTTCAGTGCCTTTTTCATTCTTGGGAATAGAAAGAAGTCGCAAGGTGCTAAATCGGGGGAATACGGCGGATGGGGCAGCAGGGCCATTCCGTTTTTCACCAGGAACTGTTTTACGCGCAGAGCCCTGTGCGCTGGCGCGTTGTCATGATGGAGCCACCAGTCCCCCTCTCCCACAGCGCCGCCGCTTCAGCCTGACCGCTTCCCGGAGCGCCGCAGCACTTCCAGATAGAAGTCCTGGTTGACAGTTTGCCCCGGTGGCACAAACTCACTGTGGACCGTCCCTTTGATGTCGAAAAAGCAGATCAGCATGGTCTTAATCGCTGATCTGACCTGACGCGCTTTCTTCGGCCGTGGTGATCCCTGATGGCGCCATTGGCTGGACTGCTGCTTGGTCTCCGGATCATAACCATAGCACCATGTCTCGTCCCCGGTGATGATCTTCTCAAACAGCCCTCCATCATCCTCCAGCTGCCTTTTCAGCTCCTGGCACATGTCCACGCGAGCCTGTTTCTGCTCCGTGGTTCAGAGGCGCGGGACCATTTTGGCAGCGACCCGCCTCAAGCCCAAATCCTCACGAAGGATCCTCTGGCAGGAACTCCAGGAGATCCCTGTCAAATGTTCAAACTCATCGATGGTCCTGCGTCGATCTGCCATGACCACAGCTTCGATTTTGTGGACATTTTCCTCTGTGCGGGAGGTGGAGGGTCGGCCGGACCGAGGCGAGTCTTCAATGGACATCTGACCACTCTTAAAGCGCCCATACCAGTCGAAGACCTGTGTTCTCCCCAGAGCCTCATCTTTGTACGCGGTCTGGATCATGGTGAGTGTTTCTGTTGCTGTTTTCCCCAGTAGAAAACAGAATCTGATTCTAGCGCGCTGGTCTCACTTATCAGTGGGTTCCGCCATTTTCGCATTTTTCGAAGAAGGGGGCGGGACTGTAGTAACATAAACACTGCCTGTGAGCTGCCTGTGTGTCTTTGGGAGGTGAAATTTTTCACAGTTATGCTTAAGGCCTTGCTATAGTGACGTGTAATGGCCAAAAGTCTGAAAAAATTCTTGGTTTTTTTTTTTATAACCACAGTCCGGGAACTTTTGGGTCCCCCCTCGTATAAGTCGATGTATCATCACAAAAGATATTAAAATGTTTTATTACGGTTGAAAAGTTCCTTAGTGTTGATTTAAGAAATGTAAAAACAAAACCTCCACTGACTGTGATGGAATTGACATGTTGGTAACAAAAAAAGTCATTGTGGGTATTTCTAAACCATTAACTCATATCTTCAATCTATCATTTCAAACAGGGAAATTCCCAAATAAAACGAAAACAGCCAAAGTTATGCATCTGCACAAAAACACTGGCAGACACCACTTCACAAACTACAGACCTGTTTCTCTTCTCCCACAATTCTCTAAACCTCTCTCTCGAAAAAAAAAAAAGAAAAAAAAAGAAGAAGAACAGATAATATAATTTCATGGAAGAATTCAACCTACTGTCAGACAGTCAGTATGGATTGAGCTAACCATTCAGTAAAACTAGATCATAACTAACTGATCAACATCAGTAGATCAGAAGTAACCAGTCAAAATTACTAGATCAGGACTAACTGGTCAACGTCACCGGCTTGAACTGACATCATTGAAGAAATTACAAATTCTATAGACAATAAGAGATTCGCAGCAGGATTTTTCATTGATCTGAAAAAAAGCATTCGATACCATAAATCAAGACACATTAATAAATAAACTGGAGAAATATGGAGTCAGAGGAGCTGTACTCAGGCAGCTCTATTAATACAACTAGAGCAACATGTATGTACAGGATATAACAAATGCATTTATTCGGGTAGAAAGCTGATAAGTAAACAGAACAGGAGAATCTTCTTCATCGCAACAGACACATGTTGCATCCTGACACCACGGCTCTTTGCAGCAGAGCATCTGGAGAACATGGAGAACCTGAAGTGTCCGGATCCTGACCAACTCTGAGCTGCAGACGAACAGATCAGTAAAGTCATGATGAGTAGTGTGCGATGCAGCTTAATTAAAGATGCTGTTCAAAATAGAAATGCTGCTGTATTATAAAAGCTGCATTAAACCTTGAAAGTCTGATAAGTGATGAAATTAAATGTAAATGATGAGCGAGACTTCTATTCTCCTATTCTCAGGTCAAGTCATTTCATTTATCTCATCATTGGATTAGGGAGTGGTTTACACCACTTTCAGGACCTGTTACCAGAGCAGCAACATCTGTAACTGCACCTTGACTGCACCCAGCCATAGACTGGATACAGGAAGACTCCCTCGAGTGCCTGCAGCTGCGAGGTAAGATAATCAGAAAAAGTAAATTATAGCCAAAATATTTGCAGTTCTTTACATATCTCACTGCTACTGCTTGGGTTTCAGGATGTCCCCTCATTCGAGACTGGACGGTATCCCTCATCGTGTAGAAGTGCAGATGTGACGGGATGCTTGAACCTGAAACAGTCTCCTGTGAGAGCCGACACTCTGACACGTTCAGAGCTGCAGGCTCTGCATCCACGCATCACAGATCTAACTGTTCAGTTTTCAGAAATGAAACTGAAAGAAAACAAAAGCATCTAGTCCAATTCCAATGGGCTATATGCACAGCTCCATTACTTCCTGAAGTTCATACAGCACCTTTATTTCCTGTCTTTCGTGATAGGATGAACTGATTAATCCAGGTGTGTCTGGCCATTTACTGAGGTCAGACACACCTGGATTAATCAGTTCATCCTATCATGAAACACAGGAAATAAAGGTGCTGTCTGAACTTCAGGAAGTAATGGAGCTGTGCATATAGCCCATTGGAAAAAGAAAAAGATAAGTTTTTTTGGTCATTGAACAACAATGAGAGCTTAGAGCTGGAGGCCTGTTTCCATGAAACCACGTGACTTCTGGGAAGGCATTGCCCTGCAGTTCTCTCATTTGACCAGTAGGTGCTTCTGCTCACAGGGCATGCAGAGGCATTTCTCAGAAATCAGCCTGAACTCAGGAAATCCCCCCAAGTTTTCCTCCCATCAAACTCGCAGTGGCATTTAGTTTCACCCGAGGAGAGTGAAGGTGAATCATTTCATCTTTCAGTAACAGCCAGGGCTGGACTGGAACACTTTTTAACTTTTTCCAACCAGGAGTCAGTCATTCAGCAGGTCACACTACCCACAAGAACACACACACACGCAGTCTGTTTTTTAACTGTTCTGAGGACTACAAGTACAGTCCTCATTTGTGGACACACACAGAGCATGTTCATAATAGTGTTTTTGGCTGATCAAACACACACACACACACACACACACACACACACACACACACACACACACACATATATACAGAAAGCTGTCAATAACTGAGGCACTGGAAACTGCTAAGCAAAGACTCACAGCCCGAGCTGCCCGCCTAAAGAGATACATGAGAGAAGTAGTGACCAGGGGCCTTACCTATAAAGCTTGCGGCGCACAAAACGAGCCCCAAACTTTGCGCAGCGGCTCCTCTGCGCCAAAGCAGGTACCTATACACATTTTGCGAAGGGAAAAAATGCGCGTGACTTTGCGGTCCTCACCGCCAACAAAATAGCTGCCGTACGGGACCGCACAATTCAGAAAAACTACGTGGAGGCGACAAAGCAGAAGTAAACGCAATTGAAAGTCCTTTATTTGTCTCGCATGGGGAAAATGCAGGGCTGCAGCAGCAAGAAACGTAGAAAGAAAAGTAGAAAAATACAAAGCCCAACCATACAAGGAAAAGTTAAATATAATTAGATATAATTGCATAACAGGAATATACCGACCGACACAACTGATTATTTAAGTTAAATTAAATATCACGGAAATAAATCGAGGACACTTATAATTAAATAATAGATAGAAGCCTACAGATATAAATCAAACAGAATTTACACCAAGATCCAAGACAGATATAATGAAATGAATAACAGACATAAGTTCGATATAATTTAAATATACATTTAAGACAGACAGTGAGTGGGTGATGAGCACATGAGAGGAGACACTTTGAGGAAGTCACGTTTTTCAGTGCGCTTTGGAATGTTTTCATCCTGTACCCTCACCTTTCTGCATCTTCTAAAATAAACACAAAATAAATAGTTCACAGGGAGCAATCAGACACATCACGTAATAAAAACACGTACAATGTCTTTGTCTCTGCACTTACAAATACCGACTGTCACTTGTCACATAATTTTTCTCATGATACACACTTCAAATTGTTCTCAATTAAATGGCAAATTGGCACAAAAAATGTTTTCTATTTAGCCATGGCCATATCTGACGTCCGAACCCCGAATCATCCCGGGTTCACAGCCTCTATGTGCTGCAGCGCATTAAAACCCTGTTGACTCAAGAGGCAAAACAATTTTGATAATGCCTGGACGCACAATCATATTGTGCAACCAATTTCACTACATTTTTATGTTAAATTTTTTTTCTTTTTTTTTTTTTTTAAAGGTGTTTCTGCAGTGTTGAGACACTATGAATTATGACAACTCACCTTCAAGTCGGACCACTTTTTTTCACTTCAGCAGTAGTGGCCCGACAGCTCTGACCACGTTGTGGTCACCTGCTCCCACTCAATATTTTTCCGTTTGTCTCTCCACTGCTGTGTCCTCCAGAGAGGACAGCAGACCGGCTCTCCACCTCACCAATAACGGCAGCAGCATCACCTCAATCCTCCACAGCAGCAGATCCACCGCCTGCATGCGGCGCGTCTCACCTGCCGGCCGACACTTGTGTTCTGCCTGCAGCGAGACGCTGATCGTCTTGAAAAGGAAAAGCTGCGTTGTCCTCTGCTGAATGTGCGATTAAATTGTAAATGCCATGATCATGCACACTTTTGCTCGTTTGGCTGATCAAGAAGTGTTTTTCTATCGTTTTCGTTCGTTTCTTTATGTTTGGAATGAGATTTAAAATGTTACTTTTTTTTATTTGAGTGCTTCAGCAGCAACCCGCCCGAATGTCATTAAAATCTTAATTTTTCGACACTTCATCCGCCCGATCCGCTGTTATCTACAGGCTCATTTGGGTATATTAGACGGTGTGCTGCACCGTCTAATATACCCAAATTTCATTCATGAGTTCATTTGCATACCCATATATGGTGCCAAGGGGTGGAGTTGGGGCGGGATTGTGGGTGTGATCGGCCACCGTCACGTTCTCCGCAGGATTTGAAACCGTGACTTGGAAATTGCCAACAGCTGTGCGGCGGACTTTTTTTTGGCTCCTGAATTTTTTTTGCGGACAGAAGTTTGTGTTGCGTTTCCACGCACAATTATTGTCAGATTTTTCCGCAGAGTTTCATAGGTGAGGCCCCAGGACAATAAACAGGGTGTTCTCCAACAATCCAGCTAAGGTCTTGTGCTGTGGAATGTTTAGACAGGATCGGTCTTGGTCGGCACACAATGAACATACAAGACACTGATATGCTAGAGTAAAAGCGTCAGTTTATTCCCTGCAACACAGCGTATCACAATCACACAGTAATATTAAGCATAACAACACATTGTTATAGTTCCTTACCGCGACGCACGATCCGGGGACCCAACAGACCAGGCAGGAAACTCTTTACTGCATCAGTCCGAGTGAGTGTACATCTCCACGGAAGACTCCAACTAGACCACGAGCGCGCACCGTCTTTTATCCTGTCAGACCCTCCCCGTGGTGTCATCTCGAGATTGGCCAGATCTCACATGAACCAGGGAGGATGACCAGGCAAAAGAGTTCTCACACGCCTTTTTCTCCACCTGTCCCTACTCCCATACCTTGTTATGAGAACCAGACATAACAACCTGCGGGAAGAAAGAGTTCCCCCACATTTCGAACATGTTAGTGTAACTCTTACCGATAACGATATGAGAACATGTCACCCTGACCCTGCTTCCCGGACCACAGCATAAAAACATGTTTATTCCAAAGCATAGGCGGACGTGTAAAACCGCACGAACACAGAAGATACATGCAGACCTGGAGGGGGCTGAGGACTTTCATCAGGTTATGATAACTCCAGCTGAAAAGCAGCACTGTCACCACAGGTCTACTCTAAGTGGCAGGGTAGTAAGACCACAACAGACCCACCCAGGGCTGAGACTGAGCAATACTGGAAGAGTATCTGGGAGAAAGATGTGTCACACAACACCAATACTCAATGGCTGGCAGGCTGGCAGGCTTGCAGGCGGAGCACAGCAACCTCCCAGAACAAGAGCTAGTAGTAATTACAACAGCAGATGTACAGGCAAGAGTGTCCAAATGAATAGCTGGACAGCTCCAGGGCCCGACAAGATTCACACCTACTGGCTCAAGAAGCTAACTGCACTCCATGAATGCCTTGCAGCACAAATGAACCAGCTGCTAATATCAGGGACCCCCCCAAAGCAGCTAACCCAAGGTCGAACAGTCGTCATCACAAAGGACACCCAGAGTGGAACAATACCATCAAACCACCGGACGAAAACCTGCCTCAGCACCACATGGAAACTCCTATCAGGAATCATAGTGGCCAGGATAAGTAGGCACATGGATCAGTACATGAGTAAAGCACAGAAAGGGATGGCAATAACACCAGCTACTGGTTGACAGGACAATCGCCCAAGACTGCAAGTCCCGCAGGACCAACCTGTGCACTGCCTGGATTGATTACAAGAAAGCCTATAACTCAATACCACACGTGGATACTTTTGCTTGAAACTGTACAATATCAGCAGGATACTAAGGACTTTCATTCTGAACTCAATGGGGCTGTGGAAGACAAGTCTAGAGGCCAACTCAAAGCCAGTGGCACAGGTGAGCATCAAATGTGGCATATACCAAGGCGATGCCCTGTCCCCCCTGCTGTTCTGCATAGGCCTGAACTCCCTCAGCCAGATCATGACCAAGAGCAGCTTTGGATACCGGTTCAAGAGCGGAACAACTGTCAGCCACCTTCTCGACATGGATGACATCAAACTGTATGCCAAGAATGAGCATGACATCGACTCCCTGATTCACCTCACCAGGATATACAGCAATGACATCAGGATGTCATTCGGACTGGATAAGTGTGGACGAATGGTATCTGGAAGAGGGAAGGTGATCACAACTGAAGGAGTTGAATTGCCTGAAGGGAACATAACAGATGTGCAGGACAGCTACAAGTACCTGGGGATCCCACAGGTAAATGGTAACCATGAGGAGGCAGCTCGAAAGTCAGCCACAGCCAAATACCTACAGAGAGTAAGACAGGTCCTGAAGAGTCAGCTGAATGGCAAAAATAAGATCCAGGCCATAAACAACTATGCCCTACCAGTAATCAGATACTCTGCTTGCATAATATCCTGGCCACTGGAAGAAAGGCAAGCCACTGATATCAACATGAGAAAGCTCCTTACAATCCACGGAGGGTTCCACCCTAAGTCCAGCATACTGAGGCTGTACACCAAGAGAAAGGAGGGAGGCCGAGACTAGTGAGTGTCAGAGCCACTATCCAGGAGGAAACCAAGAGCCTCCATGAGTATACCAAGAAGATGGCCCCCAGTGATGATCTGCTAAGTGAATGCCTCAGACATCAAAAGCCCAGTAAGGAGGAGCCAGAACAGCTATCATGGGCAGACAAAGCCCTGCATGGCATGGACCACCGACACATTGAAGAAGTGGCTGACATTGAGAAAACATACCAGTGGCTGGAAAAGGCCGGACTGAAGGACAGCACAGAGGCCCTAATCATGGCTGCACAAGAACAGGCCCTTAACACAAGATCAATAGAGGCCGGGATCTACCACACCACACAAGACCCCAGGTGCAGACTGTGCAAAGAAGCCCCAGAGACAGTTCAGACCATCACAGCAGGGTGTAAGATGCTGGCAGGCAAGGCATACATGGAACGGCACAACCAGGTAGCGGGCATCGTGTACAGGAACATATGTACGAGTATGGACTGGAGGTCCCAGGGTCCAGATGGGAGACACCTCCAAAGGTGGTCGAGAACAATCAAGCCAAGATCCTGTGGGACTTCCAGATCCAGACTGACCAGCAGGTGATGGTCAATCAACCTGACATAGTGGTGGTGGATAAACAGCAGAAGACAGCTGTGGCGATAGATGTAGCAATCCCAAGTGATGGCAACATCAGGAAAAAGGAGCACGAGAAGGTGGAGAAGTACCAAGGGTTGAGGAAAGAGACAGAGAGAGTGTGGGGCATGAAGACAACAGTGATACCAGTAGTGATTGGGACACTGGGAGCAGTAACCCCCAAGCTGGGAGGATGGCTCCAGCAGATACCAGGAACAACATCTGAGAGCTCTGTTCAAAAGAGCGCAATCCTAGGAATAGCTAAGATCCTGCAGAACCCTCAAGCTCCCAGGCCTCTGGTAGAGGACCCGAGCTTGAAGGAGACAGACACAATACCGCCGGATGGCGAGAACACAGTTTTGTTTTGTTTTTTAATTTACTTATTGTTTTTTTTTTAAAAGCCCCAAATTATTTAGTCGGGCTTAAATATTTCTAGGTTGAAAGGGAGGTATTTTATCCGGTTATGACACTTGGGGGAGCAGGGTCTGTCATGGGATAAAATACCTCCCTTTCAACCTAGAAATCTGAAATTTTAGTAAGTTGTTCTGTCTTCTGATGAGATTTGCAGCATGTGTTCACACCTCTGTCAAAAAGTCATACGTAGCGTTTGGAAGCCCCACCTCCTTCCTGAAGCTAGTTCCTGTTTGGGAGAAGCTTATGGAATAATTCCTCCAGATTGTGATTTTATAGTTTCCAGAGGCATCACAGTTTAAGTTTCAGGTCTGTATCTGCTGTAGAGGTCAAATGAGAGAAAAAGAGCAACAGAGGTCAGAGGGCACAGCAGGCTTCATGTCTCAAATGGTAAATTGACCTTTTGGGGCTCATCTCAAGGACTGTGTGACACTATTCTTCTTTCAAGCCTCAGCGCACAAAGAAAAAAAGAGAGGCTTTGTGTTATGGAAGATTGTATTAAGACCACAATGCAGGAGGTTCATATAGGGACAAACATACAACAGCACACACGTACACACACATACAGACATGTACACACACGTACGCACATGTACATACTGTGTCGTTGCGGACGTTATGGCTGATTACACATTTCTCGTATCAATGACGTTGCAGACGTAGATGTGTCTCAGCATGTTTGACACTCAAAATGGTGAAACTAAAAAAAGCAGGAAAACAATACAATTAAAACATGGATTTGAGACCGTAATATAGCCTAATACAATGCACTAACATGTAAAAAATTCATTTCATTCATTCATTCATTCAGGTTATTTATTTTGAGCAGAATTTCATTCAAAGTGCTCAGCAGTAACAAAAAGTCAGTACAATCCAATACATCACAATACAATAATAATAAACACATTTATATTGGATCGAAAGGGATGAAGTAAAGCTGACTATCTCCCACCCCTCCTATATACACACACACACATATATATATATATATATATATGTTGAAATTGACTGAGGTCAGCCGTCCCTCGGGGCCCCCTTCAGCTCGGGGCCCGAGCCAGTTGCGGCGCCTCTGGCTGGAGAGAAGCAGCTGCTGCTCATTCCGCCTCGGATTTAAACAAACAAACAAAAATTCTGGGCAGTGTGGTGGTGGTACAGGATTTCACCCTAAAAGGGCCCGTGGGTTTTCATAACCCACCAGCCCGACGTAAATGACGCCTCTGCTGTGGATCCTCTGTTAATCAGTTCATCAGATTTTAATTAGTTGAGTGTAACTACACTTTTGGTTTGCAGTTGTACAGTTACTGTTCTCATATTGTTTCAACACATCATTTGACAGGTATTCTCAATTTAATTCATCTGGGAAAAGAAAGAAAACAAACAAAAATAAAATTAAAGATGAATCTGAATGTTTGTGCCATTATTAGTTAAATTTTTGCTGATATCGTGATAATATCGTTATCGTGATATTTTTTGCCCATGATAATCGTGAAGAGAAAATTTGATATCGTGACAGCCCATACATATATATATATATATATATATATATATATATATATATATATATATATATATATATATATATATATATATATATATATATATATATGTGAACACTGTACAAATGGCCGAGACGTTATCTTGCCGACCCTGCATTTCAGGCGATTAACTTAGTACAAAATCAAAGTCAGTCAAGTTTAACCTTAGCTGCTAGAGAACATTACAAAGATTAAATAAACATGTTTTAAATGTAACTAAAATACTGACCGGCGATGCAACCTCAAAATATAAAGACATTACGATCTTGGAGACGGCACAAATGGAGAGCTGTCATCGTCTGCTTCCCGAGCTGTTGACTCGTCACTTCCGCTACATAAAGCTCTTTTCAAAATAAAATGCACACCACATATAAGTAACAGGATTGTCCACTAGGGGACACCAAAAACACATGAAATATTGTTAAAACAAAAAGGGAAAACATTTTACATTTCATTAACATTTTTAACTCCATTCTTAAAGAAAAAATCCAGTCCGTGACACACATCAACCCCTTCCGGGTCAGGGGTCAGAGTCCTTAACAACCGCGACTGGTTGCTAAGGACGCAGCAGACCGACAGCTCAGCAGAGGAAGCCGTCGGAAGGAACGCAGAAACGAAAAAACTGCCTATCACACCCATAAACCGAGTGGAAACTATGAAAATAAAGAGTATTTTTGTCTCTAGAGAAGCTTTGTGTAAATTATAATACAGAGATTTCTCCATTCTATAGATTTATGTTTGTAGTTTTGCTTTTATGGTTCATATTGTGGATTCTGATCTGTTTCAGAAACTATTTCAGAGATTTTGTTCTGTTCTGAAAATCAAACTGAAGTCATTCAATGCAGAGAATTATATTTGTGGTTAAGTGTAATTATTAAGGGAAAGTCACTCCAGGAAAAAAACAAACAACCCTCCAAAAAACCCTCCATCAGTGTGTGGTGTCCGTGACATTATTTACATGGCCACTAGGGGGCGCTTGATTGAGTGGTCGTTTTCTAGGGGAAGACCGTTTTGTATTTCGCTGTACATTTGTCTTTTCTTTAATTTTTCAAGATGGTGGTTTTTGGTCATTTCCAGTGATTTGAGAAGATTTCTCCAATTGCTGTGACAGAATAAATACAACCAAACCATCAGTTGGAGCGTGGCTTTCTCTGGTCCAAATGAAAAACTTTGGGAATAATTATACAGTTGGACACGGATCAGTTGTCAGTCAAATATTCCTCTCAGAGCAGTCTTTGAAAAACCAGGACTTGTTCCCATGTCAGATGGATGTATTGTTCCATAGAGTCACATTCAGTGAGGTGAAAAGTTCTGAGTGAAAAACATTTTCCAGTACGGCAGCATTTCAAACTCTGTTAACGCCATGGACATCTACTGATGATACAATCTGTGGAGAGGAGGAAGAGGAGGAGGATGAAGAGGATCTTCAGAGCACACAGCATCCTCTCTGCTCTCGGTCACTCCTCCACCTGCAGAGAGAAGAGAGGTGATGATCAGAGTGTGTGAAGCAGTGAGGACTTCAGTCCTGTTCAGAGCAGCAGTCAGCAGCTCAGAGCTCATGAAGGACCACCACTGTCAGACCAACACAACAAGCCTGTGGCTCCTCTGATTGGCTGACTGTGTGTCCTCTGCTGTCCAATCCTGAAGCTGCTCAGCGTTCTCCTCTCACAGCCTCACTGAGAGTCAAACACTGGATCTTTGTTCTCACACTGACTGTGTTTAGTCCAAACCTGCTGAAAGCAGCATGGACTCACTCCAACCATCTACTGACCTCAGAGTCTGCAGGCTGCAGTCTGGACTCTGATGGAGAGCAACCAGCTGCTGCACATCTGGAGACCGCAGATGGTTGGAACGCAGGTCGAGTTCCTCCAAGTGGGAGGGGTTGGACTCCAGAGCTGAGGCCAGAGAAGAACAGCTGATCTTTGACAACTTGCAGCTCTCCAACCTGAATAAAGAGAGAAAGCAGCAGAATCACTGAGGAGGAACCAATCAGATGTATTGATGGAGAAATGAGCAGCTCCACATTACTGAGTCCTGATCAATGAGCTGTTCTGTTGTTGTGGATCTTCATCACACACAACATTCACACTCCTCCTCATGTCCACACACACAGCAGTCAGCTGCTGCTGAGCTCAGTCCACTCTCTCACTGCAGGATCAGAGTCTCAGATCAGCTGCTGACAAACATTTCTCCTTCTACAACAGGAACAGACAGTCAACTGACCTCAGAGCAGTGCTTAATTTGTAAATCATAAGGTAGCGGAACACATGGTGCACATGACAGCGTGGGAATATCAAGACAGATACAGGTCCCAGAACGCATACAAAAAACAGTGCTGAAAAAAAACCAAAAAAAAAAACAACAACAGCTGAAAACAACATACAAATGCCCACGTACCATGCTGTGGGACTTACAAGCCTAAATTTCAAATAGAAACCATGGTATAAATGTTCTGATAATTATATTATTATAGGGTGGGTAGGGGGGTTGAGGGGGGCCAACTTCATTTGGCATCGAGCCAATTTTTGTTTGGGTTTTTTTGCAACTGTCAGCTACAGCTCCCTTAGTCCTGAGAGCTACAGGATGGTCACTGAACAACCAGATGAAGATAAAACAATAACAGAACAGTAAACAGCCAGCTAAACCCATAAACTAAACCTACCAGAACAGTGTTTCCCTCGTTCTCTCCAAGCCGCAGCGAAGCCGCTCAGATCCTTCCTCTCAGAACTGAACTGTCCTCAATCACAACTTTTACCGTTCTGTCTGAGACGCTCAGCGTTTAAATCTTCTTTCCACATCTCAGAAGTTGAGACTGTGTCCCGTACACTGATGTTGGAGCACGAAGGAATCGTTCAAAGCCAGCTCGTTCGTCGGTGGCTAACAGCTAAGCTAACAGCTGCAGCAGGAGCTGCCAGAGCTTACAATGGATCACACAAATCTTCCATTGTTATCATTTCAAATCTGGCACAGCGGCCGAAGTACAGACAGTGTGCTTACCATATTTAACTGTCCAAAACAGCCCAACATGTCCAGGTTCTCCTCCCCCTCCCTGTTTCGGCTTGGTGTCATTTGCTGGTGTTATCGGACTCGTTTTGAGTCATCGTTCCCCTTCCTTCTTTTTTAAAATGACAGTAAATTTAACTGTCTTTTAGACATGTTTCATTCGCCCTTTGCTTACTCTCTTCATGGATAATCTCAGATGCAACAACTTTCTGTCAGAGTTGGGGTTTGATTCAGAGCATCAGCAGATCTGCGGCTCTTTTAAATGACTTATTTTTTTACTTTTAGTTGTATTAAACAACGTGAAATGAGTGACATTTGTTCTGTGAATTCATATGTTTATATATATATATATAACTTTATGCAATTAACGCGATTTTTTTTCTTCCTGTGACGAGGTACCGGATCCGCCCATAGAGGTCCCGGAACACAGACAGATCAAAATCAAGAGGTGCAGGATCCGGCACAAATTAACCCCTGCCTCAGAGTCTGCAGACCACAGAGTGGACTCTGCAGAAAACCACACAGCTGAGAAACTCCTGAATCCTGCAGAGGGTTACTGCTCAGGACCAGACGTTCCAGATGTTTCAGGAGGGAGGGGTTGGACTTCAGAGCTGAGGCCAGAGAAGAACAGCTGATCGCTGACAACCTGCAGCCCATCAAGCTGAATAAAGAGAGAAAGAAGTAAGATTAGAGGACAAAGTCTGATGTTGAAGTGATTGACTACGTTTCCATGCAGTCAGTAACCCTTTCAAAACTGGAATATTATCAATAACTTGGTTACACTCAGTCGTGTAAACATCACCAAAATCCTGAATTTGCTCATATTCTGGTTTTAAAAACCTGAATTAGACTCCTGGGTTCCTCCTTTTCCAACCTGAATATCTGGTCACATCAACACGTATCAGAATCTCACCTTTGAAAGGAACATTCATTTGTGTTCTGCACATGTTCTGAGCAGCGTCTGGCGCCAGACCAACCGGAAACACAAACGCAGAGGTAAACAAACACGGTGAAGGTCAGAAGCAGACACAGACGCAGCACCACACTTCTGGAGCCAGGAGGAAACAAATGTCTTCATTAAACGGTGGCGTGGATGTGTACAGCACAGCTCCGGCTCCATTCACACTTTCTTCTTCACATTCTCTCTTTAATGAAGACCATGAGGAACAGGAGTGTTCAGTACTGCTGCTGGGTCAGAACCAGCACCAAAGCACAAACAAAGGCCACTGCTATCGGCCTGGACTGTTCCTGATCCACCGTGCTGCTGCTGCTGCTGTGTTTGGATTTTCAGGACATTCTCTGTGCGTCGCGGTTTAGATGGGGATATTCCAACTGATCACAATCACCATGCAGCTGAAGCCAGCAGGAGGAGAAGAGCTCTCATCAACAGAGCTCAGTCCACTCCCTCTCACCACTGATATAGAGAGACAGAAACTTTATTTCCCTTCTTCACTAAAATCAGAAGTTTGTCTTGGACGTGGCTTCATGACAGATAAGAACACTCATTCAAACATTCAAACACAACAACAGACGGAGCTGGCGCACGTCAGCTGAGTTTGTTTCTGTGTTCCGGCTTTTGTTTTAACTTCCACCAGAAGTCGTGCTGCTCAGGGCCGTTTAAAAATGGCGCCCCCTGCTGTCAGTTTGGAGCTGCTCCCTGGATCAGCACACGCTATGAACGGCTCCGGCCTGCTTCTCCTTGTCACTGCTTTGGAAGCTTGGCAGATGTTTCATATGACGTTGCTCTGTGTTTCCAGCAGGCAGCATCAGAAATGAACGTCAGGTCTCAGCCGTGATCAGAAGTCTGGCCCCCGTCCAGCTGGTCTGTTGGGTCAGGGGACGCTACAGCAGGGAAGAACAGGGCTGCTGGTTGAGTGCTGTTTAAAGCACTTACTGAAGAGGAGATGAATGATTGATATTTATTCAGTTCTACATAGTAACTCACATATTGTGGCTTTTTATTAGTTTAGAACTGTCTTTAACTAAAAAAACCTGTTTTTATTTTAATGTTTTCAAGTCTGAAAACTTAGTTTTAACCTCTTCCACACAGAACTCAAATCCTTCAACATTTGCTTCTGAATATCTTCTGACTTTGGTTGTAAATGTGAGCTGAAATGAGTTAGAAATGAGTGAATCCTCTTTAGATGAGACTGATCAGACTGTTCCCTGGTGTCTATTTCTTCTTTTTCAGAAGGTTGGAGCTCTGAGGAAGTGAAAGAAGAACTGGGCTTCTTCTCCTCCCTGATTTGATCTTTGATCTTTTGGAGAGCTGAATTGATGTGAAGACCAAACAGAAGCAGAGTCCAGTGGAGGACATGTCAACAGCCAAGGTTACTGGACAGAAAGCCAACGAGTCCAGAGTCTGCAGAGCTGCTGAGAGTCTGGAGCTCCAGCTGGGAGATCGGTGACAGCTTGATCCAGGAGAGATCAACCTGCTCTGAAAGCTGAAGGTCAACATGGAGCGTGTCAGAGGTTCACAGTCCATGATCCACTGCGGTACCTTTCTCCTTCTAGCAAGCTTTGAAATGTGGAGCTGCACACGGCTCTGCCACCGTCACAGGACTAAAGACCAGAGAAGAAGCTCCGTTTCTCCTGGAGATCCTCAGAGTGGATCACTCTCAGATCAGCCTGATGTCTGACCTTTAGTGTCAACACTACTTTACTGAAACACACTCAAACATGGAGTCTGACCTCAGAGTCTGCAGACCACAGAGTGGACTCTGCAGAAAACCACACAGCTGCTCAACTGCTGAATCCTGCAGACGGTTCCAGCTCAGGTCCAGATGTTCCAGATGTTTCTGGAGGGAGGGGTTGGACTTCAGAGCTGAGGCCAGAGAAGAACAGCTGATCTCTGACATTATGCAGTCAATCAACCTGAATAAAGAGAGAAAGAAGCAGAATCAATGAGGAGGAACCAATCAGATGTATTGATGGAGACATGAGTAGTTCCACATTACTGAGTCCTGATCAATGAGCTGTTCTGTTGTTGTGAATCTACAATTCTGCAATTTTTATTTAGCAGACGCTTTTATCCAAAGTGACGTACAATGGAGGCAGTTCAGGGTTCAGTGTCTTGCCCGAGGACACTTTGACATGCAGATTGTGGGACACAGGAATCAAATTCACAACCACCCGATTGTGGGACGACTGCTCTCCCCACTGAACCACAGCCACCCCATATCTTCATCACATCTTCATCACACACATCATTCACACTCCTCCTCATGTCCACACACAGCAGTCAGCTGCTGCTGAGCTCAGTCCACTCTCTCACTGCAGGATCAGAGTCTCAGATCAGCTGCTGACAAACATTTCTCCTTCTACAACAGGAACAGACAGTCAACTGACCCCAGAGTCTGCAGAACACAGAGTGGACTCTGCAGAAAACCACACAGCTGAGAAACTCCTGAATCCTGCAGACGGTTCCAGCTCAGGTCCAGATGTTTCAGATGTTTCTGGAGGGAGGGGTTGGACTTCAGAGCTGAGGCCAGAGAAAAACAGCTGATCTCGGAGAAAATGCATCTCCCCAACCTGAATAAAGAGAAAAAGAAGTGAGATTAGAGGACAGAGTTTGATGTTGAAGTGACTGAGAGCTGAAGACGGTTCCGACTGGAAGACTTTAGAAATGTAAAGTCCAAACAGCTGAAGCCTCCAGGAGGAGAAGAGCTCTCATCAACATGCTGCAGAGCTCAGTTCACTCTCTGTCCAAACAACATCTGGAATCCTCCTAAACTCCTCTCAGTCCTTTGACCCCAACAGATTCTACCTTCAGACAGTGAACTCACCTCAGAGTCTCCAGTTTACAGTTTGGACTCTTCAGTCCAGCACTCAGAATCTTCGCTGATGAATACTTCAGGTTGTTGTAACTCAGGTCCAGATGCTTCAGATGGGAGGGGTCAGAGCTCAGAGCTGAGGAGATCACTTCACAGTGAGGATCAGAGAGTCCACAGCCAGAAAGACTGTAATGAGACCCAGAGAGGACAGGACGTTATGAGAGAGGACACTTTGTTGGACTGTTGGACATCAGACCTGCTCTCCTGTAGAAACTCCACAACCTGCCCCGCTGCACTGAGCTGCAGGTCTTTAGTCCTGTTCCTGCTGAGTCTGACAGGAATTATTTCATCAGATGGAAACAGTCTCAAGAAGATCAAGAGAAGATCTGCTGCTTTATTTTCACTTTCATTTTCACTTTTCATTATTCCCCCCGTGCAATGACAATGAAGGATTTTCAATTCTATTGTATTCTAGTGTATTCTATTCTTTGAGGGCTGATGAGATGAATTTAAAAAACTGGAATATATTTGAATTTTCCAGACAAGAACAGACTGAATGTGAATTAGAACATGAAGGAAGGCTGACAGCCTCAGTCTGAACAGATCCTGAGAACTGAGCCGACCTCTGGAGGGGATTGTTTACATTTAGTAACAGCAGTAAATTTAGAGAATAATGGGACGAGTGGACTGATGGGTTCTTCATGACAGATCATTGAGGAACATCTCCACAGAGGAACTACAGGGACTACTTTCTACAATCATCACTGAGACATTGATCATGAAGACATGTGGACTCACTCAGCCTTCCTGCAGTTCTTCACAGCTGGGATCAGTCTCCGTCGTCCCTCCTCTGATGTCTTGTAGTTCTCCAGGTCCAACTCCTCCAGGACCTGGTCTGACATCTGCAGCATGTAGGCCAGAGCTGAGCAGTGGATCTCAGAGAGTCTCTTCTCTGATCTGTTCTCTGACTTCAGGAACTCTTGGATCTCCTGATGGACTGAGAGGTCCTTCATCTCCGTCAGACAGTGGAAGATGTTGATGCTTCTGTCAGGAGACATTTTATGACTGTTGATCTCCTTCAAGTTCTTGATGACTCTCTTGATGGTTCTTGGTCTGATCTTTGTCTGACCCAGCAGAGCTTTTAAGAGTCTCTGGTTGGATTCCAGAGAGAGGCCATGAAGGAAGCGGATAAACAGGTCCAGGTGGCCATTTGGACTGCTGAGGGATATCTGAAGGTAGACCATCAGGAAAACATCAAGAGATGGGGCAGCAGGTACAAGTAAACTTGCAGTGATGGGATAGAGGACGTCTCTCCAATTGTTGGTGAAACGGTGGAACATGAAGACTGCAGCCAGAAACTCCTGAACACTCAGATGGACGAAGCTGTAGACGGCTTTCTGGAAGATCACAGACTCTCTCTTGAAGATCTGAGAACAGATTCCAGAGAACAGCGAGGCCTCAGTCACATCCAGACCATACTGCTCCAGGTCTTCTTGGTAGAACAGGATGTTTCCTTTGACCAGATGTTCCAAGGCCATCCTGCCCAGCTTCAGAAGAAGCTCCCTGTCAGCCTCTGTCAGCTCCTGTGGACCCGTCTCAGGTCCTTCATGGTACTTGAGCTTCTTCCTGTGAGTCTGGACCAGCACAAAGTGGGAGTACATGTCAGTCAGGGTCTGGGGCAGCTCTCCTCTCTGCTCGCTGCTCAACATGTGCTCCAGAACTGTAGCAGTGATCCAGCAGAAGACTGGGATTCCACACATGATGTGGAGGCTCCTGGAGGTCTGGATGTGGGAGATGATTCTGCTGCTCAGCTCCTCATCACTCAGCCTCCTCCTGAAGTACTCCTCCTTCTGGGCGTCAGTGAAGCCTCGCACTTCTGTCAGTCTGTCCACACATGTTGGAGGGATCTGATGGGCCGCCGCCGGTCGGGAAGTGATCCAGACCCGAGCCGAGGGCAGCAGATCCCCCTGGATGAGGTTAGTGAGCAGCTCGCCGACTGAAGACTGCTGGGAGACGTCAAGCAGCCGCCGGCTGCTGCTGAAGTCCAGAGAAAATCTGCTTTCATCCAGACCGTCCAAGATGAAGAGCAGCTTGCAGACAGCCAGCTCCTCTGCCGTCAGCTTCTGGAGCGTGGGATGGAAAACAGCCAGCAGCGAGAGGAGGCTGTACGGCTGCTCTCCCAGCAGGTTCAGCTCCCTGAAGGAGAGCACCACCAGCACCTCGACATCCTGGTTCTCCAGGCCCTCGGCCCAGTCCAGACTGAACTTGCGCACCGAGAAGGTTTTTCCACTGCCGGCCACGCCACTGGTCAGAACCACTCGGATGTGTCTGAGCTGCTGGGCCGAGGCTTTGAAGATGTCCTGAACCCTGATGGCAGAGTGATGGAGGCTCTCCTTCCTGGAAGCTGTCTCCAGCTGCTGCAGCTCAGGTTCCCTCTGAAGCTCCTCACTGAGTCCCTCTGTGATGTGGAGCTCAGTGTAGATCCTGTTGAGGAGGCTTCCTCCTCCTGCTTCATCACTTCCTTCAGTCACATGTTCACATCTCCTCCTCAGACTCTTCTTATGTTCTTCTAGAAGCTGCTGCAGACCCACACCTGCTCAGAGACAACAACAACAGTCACACTGCACACAAACAACAAGCTTTCATGTCTCTACAACACAACAACAAGTCCCAGTTCCTCAGCAGACACATGTCCACTCTTACTTCTGGATCTTTCTGGCTGCTCCTCACAGACATCAGTCCTCTTCTCTCTGTGGACACCAAGCAACATTTACTCTGAGCAACACAACACACAGCAGAGGCACAAAGATCTTCAACTCTCACACTGCTTCAAAATACTGGAGCTGAATCTGAAAGTGAGCTCAACATCTCTCACTCTGCTTTGGAGGAAATGACAGAAAAAAAACACTTTCTTACTTTGCGTCTAAAGGTCCAGGGTCAACACTGAAGTTTAGTGGAAGACCTTTGGACCAGTCACTGTTCAGAGACAACCTGCTGGAACCTGAAGACTCTGCTGTGTGTCTGAGGTGCTGATGCCTACACACACACACACACACACACACACACACACACACAGAGTTTGGTAAGCACAGCTCATGCTAATGTGGATCAATAACTGTCTTTGCTTCATGTCTGTGCTGCAGCAACACAACATCCACCTCCATCACCACCATCAGGTCAGTCACAGTGAATCAATCAGGAAAATGTTCTCTTCAACCTATCTGGTGGTTCGGTCAGTCTACTTTGTCGGTTTTCCCACTTTTAGATTAAATTCAGGAGCATCTCCATTCTTACTGGATCAAAATCTATCATCACACATTGAAATGTTTCAACTGTATCAGAGACAATTTCCTGCCAAAACACAGTCGATACACACTGGAATGGATGAAATGAAACAGAAACACTTTCTTACTTTGCGTCTAAAGGTCCAGGGTCAACACTGAAGTTTAGTGGAAGACCTTTGGACCAGTCACTGTTCAGAGACAACCTGCTGGAACCTGAAGACTCTGCTGTGTGTCTGAGGTGCTGATGCCTACACACACACACACACACACACACACACACACACACACACACACACACACACACACACACACACACACACACACACACACACACACACACACACACACACACACACACACACACACACACACACACACACACACACACACACACACACACACACACACACACACACACACACACACACACGGAGAGAGAGAGAGTTTGGTAAGCACAGTTCATGCTAATGTGGATCAATAACCGTCTTTGCTTCATGTCTGTGCTGCAGCAATACAACATCCACCTCCATCACCATCAGGTCAGTCACAGTGAATCAATCAGGAAAATGTTCTCTTCAACCTATCTGGTGGTTTGGTCAGTCTACTTTGTCGGTTTTCCCACTTTTAGTTTAAATTCAGGAGCATCTCTCTTAGCATAGCGATGCGCAGCAGCATAGGCACAAAAATGATTCCTTAAAATTGTCAGCGCCGCTCGGCAATCATCGGGTGCTTCCCGCATCACCAGAGACAGGCTTTTGTCATCGAGGAACTGGATGAGCTCCGCATAGGCCTCCTCGTTCTTTGCCACTTCAGCTTCATCCGCCGCATCTGCGGGCACTGTCAGGATGGTTTCTTTTAAACCTTGTAGGCGAAGATGCCCCAAAAATTTTGTCTCCCATAACTCATAGTTATTTTCATCGCCATCAAAAACCAAGCGAGACCAGCGGCTTGCACTCAGCTCTGCTTTCCTTCTTGCCGTCATTGTGCTGTGGCCACAGGTGTAGCTCCTTCGAGAGATTGCGCGCACCTTGGATCAATTAAGTGCTGCATTAAGAGTCTTTTCCAGGTTACAGCTTGGCTGGGCCCATAACCTCTTAGCATAGCAATGTGCAGCAGCATAGGCACAAAAATGATGCACACATTACAAGACGGAAGAAAATAATATTTGGAGACGAGACAGCGCCTCACTTTACGCAGCCAGCAGTGGACTGCCCTCAGTTTTTCCTGAGGCATTTTATTGAAGGCAAATGAAAGTGACGACACCCACTCACAGGTGGCATAAATTAAGTAAATTGCCCAAACACATTTGAAAAAAAAAATATAACAATGTGAGAGCATATCTTAACAATCTCCATTCTTACTGGATCAAAATCTATCATCACACGTTGAAATGTTTCAACTGTATCAGAGACAATTTCCTGTCAAAACACAGTCGATACACACTGGAATGGATTAAATGAAACAGAAACACTTTCTTACTTTGTGTCTGAAGGTCCAGGTTCAACACTTAAGGCTGGGGGACGACCTTTGGACCGATTACTCTTCAGAGACAACCTGAGAGTGAAATAAGAGGATTCAGAAACAGCTTTCATGGTTCAGTCAGTTCACTGGAAACACAGCATGACAGAGGTCAAAGGTAAATGGTCTACACTTATATAGCGCTTTTACACTGCATTGACACATTCACCCATTCACACACCAGTGGAGGCGGCTGCCATGCAAGGCATCCACTGGGGGCAGTTCGGGGTTCAGTGTCTTGCCCAAGCACACTTTGACATGCAGAGACAGGAATCGAACTAACAACCTCCCGATTGCAAGACGACTGCTCTCCCCACTGAACCACAGCCACCCCACACAGGTCACACCCACACAGCCCAATGAGGAGTTTGACAGCAGGTCCAAATGTTCTGTGGGCTCATTGACAGATCAGGGAGGTTCTAACAGTTTACACACATTCATCCAACATGTGAGACGTACATGTCCAACCTAGAGAGGAAGGTTCACACACACACACGCACACGCTCAGTCTTGTCTTCTATCCTTGTGGGGACCGTCCATTGACTCCCATTCATGTCTAGCCCCTAACCCTGACCCTTACCCTAACCCTAACCCACACCACAACAAAGCCTAACCCTAAAGAAATGTTTTTGCACTTTTACTTTTTTCAGTAACAACAACATGGTCAAGAAAACACTGTTTCTCCTACTTAGGACCGGAAAAAGGTCCCCACAAGGCACGTCGTTCCACGTTTTGCTATCCTTGTGGGGACATTTGGCCCCGACAAGGATAGAAATACAAGAACACACACACACACACACACACACACACACACACACACACACACACACACACACAAACAGTGGAAGAGTCAGTTTCCTCTGTGGAGGCAGGAACAAACACTGAGAGACAGACTGAAGAGAAGAGAGACTCCACAGGAGCAGCTGACGTCTCTTACCTGTCCACACCTGATCTGTCCTCCTCTTCATCCACACCAGACATCTTCAGTCAGAGAGGAAGCAGCAACACACACACACACACACACACACACGAACATGATATTTCTTCAAATCAATATTCAGATCAATAATCACCATTCAGAGGAACAGAACATCACATCAACCCCCCCCTTGCCTGGACCTCCCTCTGCCCCCTGGCCCCCGGTGTGACTGTCCTCAGTGGCCCCCAGCCACATGGCCCCACCAGCACGGGGACCGGCCCACGTCCCAGAAGGCCCAAGGGCTCTGTGGCGTTGTGGGCGACGCACCACACCCGTCAAAAAACACGGACCGAGGAGTCCAACGCACACGAGTCAGAGGGCGAAGGTGAAACCCCGCGCTGCCATGACAGTGAGGGCGGGGCTGTGGGGGAACCCCAGGGCCCCCTGAGGCCCCCCACAGCCCCGGGGGCACCACCGGCCCGTCTCACCCGCCCCGTCAGGGAGGTGGAGCTTCAGCCAGTGTGACAGGACCGCAAAGCCCTCAGTGAAAAAGAGATTTCTGATCAAACACGAGTTCAAACAGTAAATGATCAATAACCAGAGTCAGTAGAAAAGAGCAGAGTCTGTCATGTATCAGAGCTGAAATCAGTCCACAGAGTGAATCCAGAGAGTGAAGGGTGAGCCGCTCTCACAGCCGAGGTCTTCCAGGTCCAGGAACAGCAGCAGTCTGGCTCCAGGTGAGAAACTCGGCTTTTTAGGAAACCTCCTTTCTGCTGAAGCTCCTCAGAGGGTTCACACTGCTGCCTAACTGGACACACTGACCTCTGACCCTCAGAGTCCAGCTGGAGAACTGGCCTTGGACCAGTTCACTGAGGGGGTTCTGCTGTCTGAGCATTTGCAGTGCGCACAGAGGGAAAGAGGGAAGCAGAGATGAAAACAATCATCTCTTCTCAGCCTTTTCCGGGGATTTCTCAGCTCCTGCAGTAATTCTCGTCTGTATTCAGGTTGTGGCTCATCTATAATGATTTCTCAGCTTCTAAAAGTTTGATTTAAGGCTTGTGTCCGGAGTTTCCGTTCGTTTCCAATGTATGTATCATTTTTTAACAGAGCATAAATGTGTCAGTCTGGCTTGATATTATAATATATTAGTAGCATAAAGCAATATAAAAATGTATTTATGAGCCCCGCCTTCGTCTCATAGACCCCCATGTTATCCGAAAAAGCGCCGGTCAGCTTCAGCCAATAGATTTCGAGCTTCTGCTTTGTCATGCTGTCAATCAACGTGTGGAGCAGCCAGAGAGCACGGTCGCTCGCCCAGCAGAGGAGAGTTAGCTACGCAGCAGCCGCCGCGCTTTCCTCGGATATATCCACTGTCTGCTGAACATCCACCGTAAACAGCTCAACATGGAGGATGCTGTAGGAGTCGGAGGCTCTCATTTTCACCCGATGGATAATGTGCGTGCACAATTAAAGGGGCGTGGCTTGGTCGCTCACGAAAGAAGAGGGAGGGCGGAACCTGAGACGTTGGATTAAAAAAAAACTCTCATTCTTTCAAAACTCCGAACATGAGCTTTAACAGATGAACCAGGATCTCAAAGAACACAGAATTGATCATTTGAAAGGAAATTTCCTCCCCCTTTTTTGAAAACATTTTATTTTTGAGGATTAAAAAAACTCTCAATCCGTCAAAACTCCGGACTCGAGCTTCAAGGGGGTAGGACGTTTGTTTAAGGGGGGTCTGCCGCCCCTCCCCCACTATCAAGACCAAGTTGAAGAACCCAACAGCACCGTGAGGACTGATCGTGTCATGGACAGAGATGTCACTCCAAATAAACCAACATTTCAAATTTCAAGTTAAAAAACTTTTGATCATGAACTGTTGACCGTTAAAAATACATTTAGGCTCAGTAAAAATCTAAGATATGCACAGTTTATTGGATATATCCATGCTATGTAGGCTTATGTGTATGTTTTTCTCTGCATCCCTCAGGACGTAAGGTCACAGATTTCACAGCAGGAGTCCCCGTCGCAGTAAATCACTTTTGTTTGTGTTTTAGTTTTAGTTTTACATCATCTTACTCCTTAAAAAAATAGAAATGTGTCTTCAGAGTTGTCCTTGTTGATCACCTCTTTTCAACTTTTTAAACTGCCTTATTTGAAATGTAGAGATGACAACATATGATTCCATTAACATATTAGCTGATACCAACACAGGTATATGATTTACTTAATTTCTTGAAATGACAGTCTGAGAAACCAAGTTATCAAGATAAGAAATATTTTGTTTGAAATAATCTTTAATTTTTTTTTTTAATTTTTCTTTTTATATATATATATATATATATATATATATATATATATATATATATACATGTATATATTATATATATTATACACACACACCTCTCTATTATAAAAAGCATTGTCCTGACAGTTCGGTGTCTGGTTTTTCAACTGTGGCCCAATAGGGGGCGCTAAAGCGCCGTCCTCAGGGTGCGGTCCAGTGCTGTCTCCAGTGCTGCAGACATATATAATTGACTCTATTTGATCAGAAAATGATCATTCTGTTTCAGGCTCTGCCACTGATATCTTCAGGTTCTGGACAAGAACAAACCAGAGACTGGAAACCACTGAGAGCAAAGAGACTAAAGAAAGAACCGAAGCCTTTAAATGACTTTTTTACTTTCACTTTCACCAGGAGTCTCAGTTCTCAGTGAGAAAATACAGATAAAGGAAACCAAGCAAGGCAACTCAGAGCAAATGTGGAAGATAAAGCATGAAATCAATCCATGGGTTCAGTTTTCAGCTTGAAATGACACTAAAAGCAGCTAAACATCAGGACACAGGGAGACAGTGAGACTCATTAAAACTCACATTTCTTCCTGTGGACCAGTCAGACGGAGCAGAGATCCTGGAGACACGGAGACTTGTGAAGTGAACTGCGCCACGATCTGGATGTGAGACCTTATCTCCACCAGAGGAGCAGGATGTTTTTTAAAGGAGACGCAGCTCGCTGCTCCGGAGGACCGGTGACTGCACTCTAAAAAGAAATTTCTAGACTCAACAAAAAAAATCAACGCAACAGTTAGCATTAGTCTTTTTAAGTTATGGCAACCTCAGAAATTACATTGAATCAACAAACTATATTACTTTGAGTGAATTCATTTTTTGTCATCAGGCAAAGATCATTTTAAGTACTGCTTACTTAATAAATGCAAGATTTTTAAGTTGGTAACTCAAATGAATTGGTTGCCCACTTTTAAGTTGTTAAAATGGCCAGTTTCTGTTGATCCTTAATGTTGAGAGTATTTGAGAAGACGTTGCTGTCATGGGCACTGTGGACTGATTCTGCACAGACAATATCAGGCTATTAATAAGCCCAGAGGCAGATGGGAACTGTTCTGTTGAACTCTCTAAGATTTATAGCAGCAGCAGGAGCAGATTAAATGCTCAATACTTCTCATTCCAGGTTTGACACAAAAAGTAACTCAACTTTAGATTAACTGAACAACAAGAACACGACCAAACACAACTACCAATAACACTATTAACATCAGAACATCGAAATAAATCATGAATTCAATGTTTAAATCTTGAATATCTCATCCCAAACTCCCATGATGCATTGTGGCACTACCATCATCTTTGTTAAATTCTTCAAAGAGCCTGTTTCCTTTATGCTGTGACCAACTCTAACCATGCCGATGTGGTGTCCTTACCCTACTAAAAATGAATTTTAGTCACCATGAAATGTTGCTTGTATCAAGGTTTTTCATCCTGCTAACCCACTGTCCAACTTGTCCAGGCATGGTGTGTGGCGAGAGGGAACTTCAAATTGTGAAGTCAACGTTGACAAAATCAAATTATCAAGTCAAGTTTGTGAAGTTATAACAACTTGAATTTTGTTTTAAACCCATCAACAATGAATTTTGAGTTCAAACTGCAAGCAAAATTAAGTTGATGTAATTAAGAACATAACAACTTTTTCATAACTTGAAAAAAATAGGTTTGGAACTTAGAAAGTTTATCAAAATCAACTAATTACAAATTTTTACTTGGATCCATATATTAAATCAAGTGGTGTTAGAAGCTCCTCTGAGTTACTTTTCAGAGTGTGCAGTCAAGCCAGACGACACGTTGTTTAGTGGGGTGCACATATTCTCATCATTACGGTAAAAGCGAAACTGAAAGGATAACAAAATAAACATCCAGTGCTTACAAAATACATCCACGCTGTCTGCCCTGGCAGGGATCACAACTCACCTTATTGATCATTAATAGAAGACATATTAATACTGTTGCTAAAACACACAACTAAACTACGAAGTAAATTAAGGAAAGCTTTAATGCTGATTTTGACTCAATAAGTCAAAGAATCTAGCAGAAACTGACCTAAAACAAGACATTTTCCATGTAAATATTAATATAAACTATTGAAAACATTAACTCAAATACATTATCTCAAAGAAAGTGTATAGAATTGCATAAGAAATTAATTTGACTCCAAGTATGTTAAAATTCAAGTAACGTTTCCTTTAAAGGGGCTAATGGGCCATTTTCACAGCTCCACCACTTCCTGAAAATAGCTGTGCACATTCATTTCCTGTCTTGCATTATTGGCCAAAATGATTAATCCAGGTGTGTCTTGTTGCAGCAGTCTAAACAAGACACACCTGGATTAATCAGTTTGGCCAATAATGCAAGACAGGAAATGAATGTGCACAGCTATTTTCAGGAAGTAGTGAAGCTGTGAAAATACCCCATTCTGAAACCCTGAAGAGAAAACGCTCTGTTTCACTGAAAGTCTCGCCTCTTCCCCTGTGGGCTTTGACTGACAGCATACTTCAACCAATCAGCGCTTCAAAACAAATACCTGGTGAGCTTTAGCTCTTTAGCTCTAGCTTCTCTACACGCAAAGACACGCGAAAACATCTTTTCCTGTTAGAAACTCACCAAGCGCAGACCCTTCAGACTCTTGCTCTTGCTTGATTGTTGCTTTCAGACGATGGTCAAAGTTTATCTCCGTAACCGGAGATACAAAAAGCAGCAACGCTGATTGCCAACGGCCTGCGGGAGGGGGGCTCAGGGGAGCCATCTTCTCCGTGTGACGTCACAACCCAGTCTCACGGCAATTCGTGTAATGAGTCACGTAAATTAATCTATTGCATCGTGCCCGGGAGCACGATTTGCACAGTTTTTTCATGTCCCACGTCACTCTTTTTAAACTAATACATTTCAATGAGAGTCGCCTGGCCACGCCCCCCTCGCGATTAAACGAGGCTTAAACTATTGTTTCTTTTATCCAGACACTCAAATAATAGCCAGTTTTACTGTTTTATTGCCCTGTCCACGCTGAAGGTAACTTTAAAGATGTGTGCAGCCACACTGCTGAACAGGAACATGCTGGAAACATCGCGATAGTATCCATTCAAATATAAAAGGGGAGAAAAAAAATTATCCACTCTCTGTATGGTGGAAATACATATTGGCGATCTACGTGGTTCCATTCTCAGTTCAAATGTGTTCAAAAGTGAGCAAAGCGACATAACAAAGCGACTTTGACCGGGGAGGAACGGACATGCAGCGCAGGAAGTAGCTACGACTGCTCACCGGCTGCCGACAGCTCAGTTGCGGGCAGCCGGTTCAGCTGCTCCGCTGCTCCGCTCGTGGCGGCGGGCGGGCGGGCGACTGGGCTGTGCAGCGGCGCACCGGGCTCCCCGGTTGGGAGACTGGAGGACAAATTGTGTGATTCTGGTGACTGACAGGTTAGAAGTGGACAGTGTGCCCGGAGCTTAATGTTCGCAGTTCTGTGTGCACCAGCTAGCTTAGCTACAAGCACGCAGGCTCTGTTTGCTCACGTGACAGAACCGCAATGCATCATGGGAATCGTAGTGAAAAACAAGACGGGTGGTCCGATATGCACAATAACCCGCCGCGTGCCTCTCATATGCACATCTGTTCGGCAGGTTTATGCACCAGATCATCCGTGCTTCCACATCTGCCCGGGACGCTGCGCCAAAATCATCTTATAGACTGTCAGTGAACAAAACCCGCTCATCCAGAGAGCGAGACAGTCGGTATCGCGAGAACACAAGATCTCGCGGGAATAGCAACATTAGCAGTCACACAGTTGCTGGCAAATCACAGAAATAAATCCAGATCGATGTTTCTTCACACTCAATTCATAAGACACGCATTACCCTTTACCAGTAGCACATGTTCAGCTGTTCATACGGTTTATCGGCGTTCATAAGCTCATAAACGTAACCCTACGTTCAAACCCCATAAGGAACTACAAAATCGGTGACGTCATCACATAGACTTGCATCATTCCCGCCATTACAATTTGTAGTTCTATCTTCAAAATACCCCTTATCCCTAAGTAGAAGAGTAAAACATACAAAATAAGTACATTTAGGGGTTTAGAGTGATGAGGAACATGCTTCTTTGGATTATTTTTTCAAATGAAACTGACATACATAAGTGAAATTTAGTTTTTACCACATATCGTGATGCCCCCTGCTGGTGATAATATCAAGTCAAACCTGACAGGATAGTGGAGTTCAAGAGCTTTGTACAACAGTTGGTCCCATGATTCTAGCATTTTTCATTGTCAAAATAGAAGCTTTAAAGGAATACTCCGAAGATTTTGGACCCACGCCCAATCCCGATCATTTACAGAGTGAGATAAGCTCATAAATACCTTTTTGTGTCCGTTCGTCCAGTGGCTGGCTAACAGCTGTTAGCATCGTAGTTGCAGCCTGGAGTCCGGTCTGTGCTGCAGGGAGTCAGCTCACAATGACTCAAACTCCCAGGATGATCCAGGAACTCATCATAAAGGACTTTGCTGGTCCATGATGTTCACTAGATGAGACTAGAGGGTGGAGCTCAGGTAATCGGGCTCTTTTCAATTCTCTGAGTGAGTTTCTGTGGAACTGATTTGTCAATCTTATGTGTGTTTTTTCTGAAAGATGTCCGCAGTTGTCTGAATTCACATTTTTGAGCGTTTATGTATTTTCATTCAAACTTCATTTGTTTCTCCTGCAGTTCTAAATAATTAATTTAAGCTGAAATGGTGACATTTTAGTGACAGAAATGGAACATGTCCTGTGGGGGGATGTAACCAGGGTACAAGGCAGGGAGGTCCCTCTGTCAAAGCAGTAAAATAATGATAGCAGTAAAACAACAGACGAGTCTGTCTGCCTGAAAAAAAAAAAACTAAAACTAAAACCCTTCAATGAATCTGGGCAGAGTTGCACAGATCTGTCCGTTATACTGTAAAAGGAAAATAAAGAATTGTTTCCGCCCGGTCTCGAACCGGGGACCTTTCGCGTGTTAGGCGAACGTGATAACCACTACACTACGGAAACTGCCATACGTCATTACACAGCGGATAAGAGTGACGTCACTTTAAGAGCCGCTTACTCTTCGTGTGCGTTAGCTGGGAAGCAAATAGCACAGTTGGCTGTCGAGGGCCGCCCGTTATCCACGCTCGACGGAGCGTTTCCGTAGTGTAGTGGTTATCACGTTCGCCTCACACGCGAAAGGTCCCCGGTTCGAAACCGGGCGGAAACATGCTTATTGTTCTTGTTCCTTAAATGTTATCTGATGTTTCCCTTAAATTCGTATAGATTAATCATAGGTCACATTCCAAAAAGGGCCTCTTATTCAGTGTCTTTGTTCAGAGAATTCATTTTCAATGAACAAACAACAAAGTCAACATTTTCTGCACCTCGATGGCATTTTTTCATGGAGCAGATACAGAGTGCAGTTATAGCTACACTTTAAAGAAAGACAGTGAAAGGAGTTCCAGTGTTTCCATGGACCTGTTCTCTGTGCACAGCTGTGGTTATATTACAAACTCACAGCACCCTCTAGTGGTCTAACATGTAAACTGCAGCCTGTGTGAACTCGTGGTTTGGCTGATGAAGCTCAGATCTGTCCATGACACTGTGGATCAGTTTTATCTGGAAAATGTTTCTCCAGCTTTACTGCTTCTCTCCTAATTCACTTTAATCTGCCGTAGATTAAATGCACATGTGGCTCAGTTAGTAGAATGGTCCTTCCACATTTGGAAACTTGTTCGTTCGATTCTCCACACACTGAAGTGTCCTTGACCAAATAGCTGACCCCCTAACTGCTCCCAGTGGATGTATAGAGTGCCTTGCATATGGTTGGGTGAACATGAACTGCAGTGTGAAGCACTTTAGTCTGTGTAAAAGTGAGTAAATAACTGTTGCCCAGTTAAATGTTTGCAGACTTGAACGTATTCATCAAAAACAGGTTTATTGCCAAATGCAGTTTTTACAACACTGGGAATCTGTTGTGGTGGTTGGTGCAACAATAAATACAGCACAACAATAAATCGCAGAAAAGGAAAAAATGTATTAAGAAGAATAAAAATCTGAGGGAAACATAATCTTAAACATTAAAGTCTAAAAAAAACTGTGAAAAGATCATTTTTATCAGTCTGGGCTCAATGGACAGGAATTCAAATTGTTGGCACTTTAATTACAAAAATAACAACAATCAACAAGCAAGGATCAAGCATCAGTTGATGACTTTTTTATCTGTAGATCTTTCTCTGGGTTTAAGTTGATAAGCTTCAGAAAAGTACAAAAAACAGTTTCATCTGCATATAAAGTGCCATCACAATGCCAGAGGATCTCATACAAAGCCTTGTGGGACACCAGAATATAAACAAGAATGGAGGAATAGAGACAGAACAAGGATTAATTAAAAAAAAAAAAAAAAAAAACCCTCAATGTTGTCATTTTCAGGTTTACTATGATTTACAAACAAATGACTCGTCACCCTCGTCCTCTCGTGGCCAGAGAGCCCGGAGCAAATCAGTTTGGCTTCACCGTGACAAACGTGGATGATAGAGTCAGAAAAAAGAGCAGAAATCACAGCGTGCTGTCCTCCTCTTCCTCCTCTTCCTCCTCTTCCACCGACTGGCTGTGCTTTGGGTTCCTCTCCCATCGGGGATTCAACCTCCAAACTCCTGCACAGCACAGCACAAGTGAGTGGTCAGTTCAAAAATAAGAGAAGTGGAACCGCTGGAACCTGGTTCTCCCAGCGGCTGCTGAAGAAACAGCAGGAAGTCGGTCTCCTCAGCAGCTGTCAGCTTTATTCATGTAGAAATAGATCTATCTTTGAACAACTGCTCATGTGATTTTGGACGAGTTTCAGGCATAAATCATATTACTAGTGCAGTATTAGGCCAATTTGAAATTGGTTTCAGTCCTGGTTTAAATACATATTTTGGATGTGGTCAGAACTATTTAATGTCTGGTTTTGATCGAGGTGGAGACTTGATATTAGACTTAATTTGATGAGTTTTAGACCTGGTTCAGGTTGTTTCTACGCTGGTTTTGGACCCTACTGTCAAGCTTGTTTCAGACCTGGTTTAAGAGGGACGTGGTTTATTTCTAATGACTTTTAGAGGAAGTTGTGGAGATTTTCTAAGGTGGTTTTGGACTCGTTCCAGATGTTGTATCAGCCTTGGATTCAGATCTGGTCTGAGAGACTTCACAACAAAGCACCGAGAGACAGACTGGATGAAAGAGGAGGGAAATGTCCACATCTGGATGGACACGGGGGGAAGCCTGAAGTCTGAGTGTTACTGACTGTATGCAGCAGTGAGCAGCACCGCAGGGACGAAGACGATGAAGGACAGTCTGACTGTGTTACCAACGAACATCTGGAGAGTGTTTTCATTCTGCTGCTTCTGGATGGACGACTACAAACAAACAAACAAACAAACACTTAAGATCCAACACACTGAGATGACCAGATGCAACTGAACCAAAAAACCAAAGAATGAGTTACCAGGACCGGCGCGACCGCGGGCTCTGTGGCTGAACTGTCTGGCTGCCCGGTGACGGCTCCTGATAAACCACGGGAAAGATTAGTTCAGTGTGGAGTGTGTGAGGAAGGAGCTGACTGCTGGTAAATTGAGCGCAGTGTGTTCACCTGACTGCTCCTGAGCTGCCGTGGTCTGTGGTGCGTTCAGGGAACGCTGGTCCTTCCCGTCTGAGAGCTGTGGAGTCTCGGAGGCCGAGGGGCTGGGCCGGGCTGCAGGACCAGAAGAAACAACCAGTCAGAGTGGAAACAATGGGACCCGGCGCCGAGTGGGCGGAGTGGACGTACGAAGGACGATGATGAGGTGGACGGACGACGTCTCGTCGTTGAAGAGTCCCGGAAGCTGAACTCTGCAGTGATAGAAACCTGAGTCCGACTGCCGCAGGTCCGAAATGGACAGAGAGGAGGAAGAGGACACCGAGAACCTGGAGGGCAAAAACACAGCCCGTCTGTTCAGACGGTGTCAGATCTCATCTCATCTAATCCGGTTTGTGCTGGTCTGGTTCAATCCGAAGTGATTTAATCCAAACCGGTCAGGTGTGGTGGTTCTGCTCTGATTCCTCTCTAATCTGTTGACCTGATCTGACGTGAAGCGGTCCAGTCTGACTCAGTCTGGTGGGTTCTGATCTGGCCTGTGGAGGTGTACCTGTGTGACTTCCGGTACGTGACTCTGCTTCCGGCGCTGTACATGACGGTGTTGTGGCAGCCGAACAGCGAGGGCTCCCCCGTCCCCCAGCACACCTCCACCCCCGGCTGCTCCACCGCCTCCGAGCGACACGGCAGCGTCGCCGCCTGCCCGGCCACCCCCACCACCGTCTCCGTGGAGACGGCCGCTGAGACAAACACAATCACAAAGCACGGTGAACATCTCAGAGAACCGGCCTGGTTCCACAGGTCAGCGGTGTGGAACCTGCAGTTCCTCTAACATCCACCAGGTGCTGCTGCTGCGTCACTATGTGCTGCAGAGGCTGATGAGGGACACGTGGGGTCCAGAAACACACCTGAAAGCAACCTTTACAACCAGAAGACCTTTAAAGTCATTACCTGAATTATTCCAAACGTGACATTGACCTATTTCAGCTGCTAACATCTGAATGATAGTCCCTAGATTTACTTTCTTGCTCACCGTTGTGCCATGTCTCCCAAATGTGTGTGACGAAAGTGGGAGTGTGTGTTTATATGTGTATGCATTTGTGTGTGTGTGTGTGTGTGTGTGTGTGCGCGCGCGTGCGCGCGTGCAGTTTTGGTGCGGCTATGTTTTCATTTCATTATATTTTGATTTTTGTTTTAACATTGTAAGGCACTTTGTGTTGTTTTTGTGATATGGCAAAATTGATTTGATTCTTAGTTACAAAAAACTGTGTGAAAATTCAATGCACCCAACTCTTTCCTTAAAGGGGCTGTATCATGCAAAATTCACTTTTTGTATGTTTTAACCTTGTTGTATGGCTATGTACTCACCAAAAACACCCCCAAAGCATTTTTTTCCTTCGTGCCTGCGTGTTTGAGCTTTCCCCCTTGTTGTGCTGCTCAGAGAGGCAGCCCCTCCCGCACCCGTGAAAACGCTCTGTTTTCCGACATTCACGTCACACGGTGAAGATGGCTCCCCTGAGCCCCCCTCCCGCAGGCCCTCGGCAATCAGCGTTGCTGCTTTTTTCTAACTCTGATTACGGAGATAAACTTTAACCATCGTCTGAAAGCAACAGTCAAGCAAGAGCAAGAGTCTGAAGGGTCTGCGCTTGGTGAGTTCCTAACAGGAAAAGGCGTTTTCGCGTGTATTTCCGTGTAGAGAAGCTAGAGCTAAAGAGCTAAAGCTAACCCTTAGAGACGCTAACGAAGCGCTGATTGGCTGAAGTAGCTGTCAGTCAAAGTCCACAGGGGGAGAGGCGGGATTTTCAGTGAAACGTAGCGTTTTCTCTTCCGGGTTTCAGAATTAGCCCCAGAAAATCTTTTATTTCACACAAAATGACTTTTCCTTTGCGCCAAAAATAAACTATTACCATGTTAATGCCATTTCTAGGGTTTGGACGAGCTAAAAAAGCATGATACAGCCCCTTTAAAGTCCATGCACAAGTCATGCTACTCAATAAAGTCAAAAAGATGCTGCATTTAAAATATGACTTGCAAATATTAGCTTTAACAGACCAGTCAAAGATGAGTTGATAGTCCAACAATGCAGTAAAACTGCTAAAAAGTAACTTCGGGACAAAGGAACACTTCTGTCTGTCTCTAAAATCCAGATTGTTCCCTCCGTGAGGCTACCTGCAAGGTTAAATATCAAAGCTGTGAGAAAAACAGAGCTACTCAACTCACTAGGAACGCTGACTGCAAGAGAATGAATTCATAGTATTTCCTTTATAAATGTCATGTACGAAAGAAGAATGAAAGTATTTTCTCATTATTAATCCTACAGTGCCTACTTATTACATTTTACATTCGACTGAAGCACGAAAAAGCTGGTGAGCTGACTAACAATGCTGCTGGGCAATGAACACAAACTGCTGTGAAAACAAGAGCGCCAATTTCAGGATGAAAAATATCCAGTTGTTCCTTTTGGAATGCTTGTTATTAGCCTACAAGTTCTTAGCATTAGAATCTTAGTTACTAGCTGAACCTGACAGCTCGATTGCTTAGTGAGAAATGAAAAATGCTCATGAGTTTGATGCTTGTTGCCACGGTTTGAAAAATTGGACATTGCTAATTTTTACTTCTTAATTGTTCATGAAGGATTCCTATCTTCCAATCTGCTTACACTGCTAATTACCTGCTTAAGAAAGCTGACAGCATGGCTAAAGATTTAAGGCATTACGCTAGTTTTAAAATCCAGAGTGTTTCTTTTAGAAAGCCTGGTGTTGATTTTGGTTTCTGCGCGTCACTAAGCTAACAATGCACGCCTTTAGCTTCAGGCCTGTAGCCTCAGCTTCAGACCGCTGAAACGGTTAGCAGGAAAACATGGCCTTTAATTTTTATTATTGAGAAGCAAGTTCTTGATTGTTAACTTCTAAATGTGAGCGTAAGAATGTAAGTTGTCCAAATAAAAGTGCAATAATGCTGTTGATGGGTTACGATTTTATGTTTCTATGCTAAAATCCTAGCTTTAAAAATAAAGATGATTTTCTTTTTTTTTTTAATCATTATTAATTGTTGTCTTAAACTGTCAAGTCTTCAGCTTCAGACGTCTTAGTCTATCGATGTTTACTATAAATTTTGGAAGCTGCTTCTCAGTTACACTAAAATGCTAATGTTAGCCTAAGAACTTTTTTTTTTTTTCTTTTAAATTTGATAGCTGTGAGTTAATGCTTAAGACTTTCAGGCTTTAACCTGAGTTGGCTACTTGTAAATTAAAAAAAAAAAAAAGTTTTTTAACAAATAATTAGTGAGTCACTAATTGCATTAATAAGCTCCGCCCCTTTAAATCAGGTGAAAATGATGAGGGAAACAGAGAAAATCTGTTCACACAGTCACTGCAGGAGCTCATCTCCCCCTCGCCTCACGTGCATCCTGATAAACGGTGTTTATACACGGTAATCCATCTCAACACGTCTCATTTCTTGAATTCAGTCCATATGTGGCGAACAATGAAAGCCTCCCCGCTGGTCGACTGTTCCAGGCCATGAAAAGCTTCTTGGTTTCTCTCATCTGCCTTTGCAGGAGGAAGCAGAGTGTGTGTGTGTGTGTGTGTGTGTGTGTGTGTGTGAGCTGTCAGACCCACCTGAGAGGACGCAGACGCAGGTGAAGGCGTGAAGCAGCAGCGGCAGCAGCATGTCGTCCAGTCTGCCGGCCGGCCAGGAAACCGGCCAGACGTCGACTCACTGCTCTGACTTCCCCTTTCTGATATTTTTAGAGTCAGACTGCTGCTGCTCAGCAGGCCTGGAAAGCAGAAGATCCAGCAACACACAGGAAAACAAACGCGGTGAGCCGTCGACACCCCGGAGCCCCAAACGCAGCACGAAACAAACTGAAACCACAAATATTCAGTCAGAAGCTACAAGAATCAGGTCCGGCTGTAATAAATCTGCCCCTGTCGCCATCAGACAGTGGGAACGTGGTCTGGAGAAGGCTTGACGGTGGCTTTCTAAAGTCTGGACTGGCTTTTCCTAAACTTCTCTGTGATGGTTTTACAAAGTCTTTACAAAACATATCACCCGCATTGCACAGACAGTGGGATTCCAGATGTTTCCAAAAATGATCCCAGACAATGGGCTTTGTGAGGGGTCAAGACGTTGTTTTTGAGAAGTGTTCACAGATAAAGGTTTTCAGATATGCTAACAGATAGTGGTTTTCAGAAGTCTTCACTGTCTTTGTACGCAAGGCTTTTAAGAATTGCTCACATGCAGTGGTTCTTGTTCTCACAAAGGTTGTTTTTTTATACAGTATAGTATATACAGTTGTCAATACATAATGTGTATTAGGTGTACACGGACAATGGATTAAAAAGCGGTTCCCGATTGCTCTCAGAAGTGTTCACAGACTGTGGTAATCAGACAATGGTTGTCTTCAACGAAAAGGTTTACTATTTTAATTAAAAGTGTTTAGTTCATACATTTTTTGTTTTTGCAAAGTGGGTCTGCAAAGGGTCTACAGACAACAATGTAACAGCTGGACACAGGCAATGGATTTCCATTTCCAGATGTTTCCAAAACGCTCACAGACAAATCATGGTTTTATAAAAATGTTCTCCGACAATGGTTTTTGTAGTATTCATAAGGTTTTCAGAAACGATCAAAGGCAGTAGTTTTAAGATGTTTTCACAGAAACTGTTTTCAGAATAGTTTACAAACCACATGGTTTTCAACTTTTTTCACAGATGATGGTTTTATAAAATTGTTCACAGACAATGGTTTACAGATGCGTCACGCAGTGACAGATGCGTTCATTGTTCCACAGACGATGGTTTTCATAAGTGTTTACATATTACAGTCCTCAGAGACAACGCTGATGTGTGTACAAACGGTGGTGCTTCAAAGTGTTCACAGACAGTGATTTTCAGAAGTGTTCAGAGACAGCAGCAGTAGAAGTTTTGTTCACAGGCAATGGTTTGTTTTATTTTGAAAAGGATGAGTGTGTTTGTAACCGGTGGTCATCTTGGGTTTCAAACCTGCATTTCCACTCGATGTTCACAGAAGGAAACCATGGAGCTCAGTCACAGGGTGGATGGTTCGATTTCCCCTGCTGCCCTGCTCATCAGATCAACTCTCCTCTCTGATAAAGTAAAAACATTCAGAGGTGAAAGGTCAGTTATTTCTGGCCTCTCGTCTCTCCGACAAGATTTTATCCAACATTCCACTTTAATCACATTCCTGCTCCTGGAAATATAAACACTTCATGTATTTATATATTTGTACAACATATTAGATTGTAACATCATCATCATCAGGAGCAGGAGAAGCTCCCATGGTGCATCAGTCTGTAGTCTTTCCCTCAAAAGCAGCAGGGAGTGTGAGTTCTGTGTGATTCAGAGGGAAAGGAGCCTCGCTCCTCTTTAATGAGTGTTTTCACTGCTGCGGGTGTGTGGATCAGAGCTTCGCTACCATCAATAAATCTCCCCGTCCTGAACAGCCCGGGCGTCATCTGCTCTAATCGCCATCCAAACGTCAGCGTTGACCTTCGATTTTGATTTCATCCCTCAGTAAGTTAGAGTAATGAAACATGAAGAGCTGCTCCCCACAGGAGCAGCAAACCTGAAGCGTCGGCACTTTTACAAATGAATGACGCTCATCAAAGCAGTGTAAATGAATACATCATCCAATATCCCCTCCCTCCTTCTCATCCCCTCATCCCAGCCTCCTCCTCTTTGAGTCCCAGCCTCTCCAGCTCACATTAGCATCCTGATAAATGGCTCTGAAGCATCACTAATGCTAACGACATGAGCCCTCTGTTTGGTGTCATTAGCATACACCTGCTTGTTAGCTTTGAGTGTTTCTGTCAGGATGAAGCTCCAGCAGCTGAACAAACACCACAGATATCGTGCACAGAAAATGTTAAGTACGACAATAACTCATCTTTTGAGACAACTATCCAAAAATAATTTGTTTCATGAAGTTTTTAACATTCAGAATTCATTTCAGTAACTGGTGGAAACTCATATTAAACCTAGATTGTAGCTTTAAAAGGTTAAACAGATAGATTACAGTCTGAATGAGCTCCGGTCTGACCCTTTGCTGCAGGATGAGCGCCCCCTGCTGGTTGCTTCCTCCTGTGAGTCGGTCTCACAAATAAAAACATGGCCGCCAGGGAGACACCTGATATAACCCTCATGCAGGTCGTCACGGCAACGGCCAATGAAATGACATCAGCTGGCGGCGAGCTGAAGGTCGACCTCGCTTCTATCCAACTGCGTCACGCTAACGAGACTCTGACCTCCATCCGTCTATCCAGCGCCACCTCTCCCCCCGCCCCCCACCCCCCGGCCCCCATCCACACCCGCAGACCGTGTGTTGTTGTTGTTGTTGTCGTTGTGGACGTGTCAGAAAGCTACAAGATGTTCACAGCCACTAATGAGCAGCTTAGTATTCAGTCAGCTTTAACCTGTTTGGTTAGATAACACACACACACACACACACAGATGTGGCAGGGGTGACATCCTGGAGCTCCTCACTAATAGATGCATCGATTGCGGGCGTAACGGTGTGTCTGCGCTCAGTAATTGATTATGTAACCTTCACAAAAATGATGATGATGATGATGATGATGATGATGAGGAGGAAGTCACTGCCTCCACTCAGCAGCTGAAGTCGTGTCACTACTGTCCTGATGCTGTAAATCCATCTTGTTCTTTCCTCCTTTGCTCCACCTGGTTGATGAAGAGTCTCGCAGCCACTGAATCGTTTTACTGGGAAACAGAAACAGCACAGCGGCATCATGGGACTGGGATAAGTTTCAGAGAAACTCAGATAAAGAACTCTCCGTTTAAAATGTACCCACAAACGCCTCAAACACGTAGGTAGATGCTGCATTTATAAATATTCCTGAACTGCGTGCCATGCAGCAGTACAGCATGTTATCTAACCGATGGTCGGACCCACGGACTCTCTGTATCGCTTGATGCTCCGGCTGACTGATGCTCCCTAAAAACTCCACAGGCACTATTAGGAACTATTGTTTACAGCTGTTGGATAAAAACCTCACTTATACCAGTCACCGGTACAAATCCATTTACATTCAGTGTTACGGGGTGACAGTTGAAACGCTTCTCGTGTACTGACAGACGTTAAACTCACTGAACTCTTCGATTTAACAGTTTCAGAAACGCCTCTCACTGTTCGGTCGAGGCAACACCTTCCTAAGGTTTTTCTAAAAACCTCATTGTTATTATGCTTCGATTCCAGACGGGGTTTTGTTGAACTTTGAATGTCCACTTACACTGACAGCGGTGCTTGGAGCCACTGAAAAGGCCACCTTTTGGAAAACAGCTCCTGGGTTGGAACTTTTAGAAAATACTCGGACTCCGCTTCCATGTAAATGGGTGAAAACGAGACTTTCTGGAAACGCTCGCTGCCCGTGTTTCTGTTGACAGCAGAAATGCTGCTACTGCACATGCACACCAATCATAGTTTTTCTGCTCATGCACGAGTATGCCACGATTTACAGATGTTCTACAAATGCCTCACATGTATGCTCCTTTTTCCAGATGTTTTCTCAGTGCCTCGGAAGCACGAGGAGATGCTTCATCACGTTATCTGAATGTCTCACGTAGAAGACATGCTATGACTTATTGATGTTCCCAAAACACCACAGATTTGGAGATTTACGTGAAGACTTCTGATGCATTAACCAGGAATGTGTAATCAGGAGCAAGCGAGGCTGAAGCAGGCTTTCTGTGACTGCAGCCTGCAGCGGAGACAAAGAGCTCCGGTAAGCTTGAGTGCTGTGCTTTGAAGTGGCCGTTTGTGCGCTCGCCTCTCCGAGTGTTTACGAGTCAGAACAGCAGATCAAATCCCTGAAACCTTTTAGGAGCGGAGGCGAGTGCAGACGGTGGATTAAAGAGCGGCTGCCCTGCGTCTCGGCTCAGTTTTTAAAGGGCTGCAGTGGAACCGATTAAATGACGGCGACGGACCTGTATGTGTTCAGGTGTCGTCTGCAGAGAAACTCAGACAGTGGCTTTCACCCGTACAGTCCGGCTGGTCCGTCACCAGGCCCAGCACGGCCGGGCAGCAGGGCCCATCGCAGGTGCAAACAGAAGCAGGTGGATGACGGCCGCTTGTGACAGTGCAAGTTATGACAAGTGCAATGTGGAGAGGCACAAAACAGAGCCAGAAGCGGAAGAAAACTTGGAAACAGTTTCCCGCTACTGAAGAACATCTTCCAAAATTTCTCAGTTATCGATGTTGTTTGAGGCCAGTAAGCTGTAAAAGTTGTTTCTGTAATGAAAATAACATCCTCTACCATCTTGCACTGAATAGAATCTGTACGCTAGGCTGGTTTTAACTGCTGCTGAGGCATGCTTCAACTTGATTTTGTTGAACTTTTGATTATATTGCTGTTTTAGAGTCTGTTTTAATTCATTCTACGCTGATGTTTGAGTGCATGTGGCTTGATTTTAAACATGTTTTCTTTGAGAAGTAGTGTAAAAAAAGGAGAAGTCAAGGTTGGAGCAGATTCGCGTTGAGACACGGACCCTGTCCTGCTATGCCCTGTCTTTTTGATAAAGAAGCTTTCATTTCCTCATTCCAGGGAAAGTTGAACATGACATGGGCAAAGTTTTACTTTTTATTTAGTTTTTGCTCATAAAAAAACTCCTCCTCATCAGATTTAGCCGGTTATCGTGAAGAAGCGGTGACTTCTTATCACACAAAAATGAGCAGAACTTTGCTCTTATGAATTTATGCTCATGGGAGTGTGCTTTCTCAGATGCTGACTCCCCTTCAGGCATTTTCTTCCCTTTGAAGCAGACTGTAAGAGTACTTCGGTTATTGACTTACAGACACTTTGACGGCCCGTCTGTCCTCCGACTGGAAGGACGACGTTCAGTCTGCAGGCTTCACCTAATCTGATTATGTCCGCTGAGACTCTCGGACTTCACTTATGTAACACAGAAACCATTTTAATCAGCTGGACATATTTCCCTGTCAGCTGGAGCAGATTCACGTCTGTGCTCAGAACCAACAGGTTAAAGAAAACAGGGAGTCTTATTTAGGAAACCAGGAGATTCACAAAGTTACCAGCAAGAGTCACTGGGAGCTTCTGGCAGCCACAGCAGTTGTTGAGGGACACCGACGGATGAGAAGATCCAACGACATCCCCCCAGGAGTCGCCGAGTCTCCAGGAAGAAACACAAGTCACCAAGAAAAGACAAACGACCACGAGCCTACAAGAAGTCCCACCAGGAGTCACGAGACATCAGGTCCTCCGGTCGCTCTCCAAAAGACAAAATGTTTGCACTTCCTCAGCTCTGGTCCAGACTTGTTTTGTTTCAGGGTTCACCTGAGACGGCCTTACTGGACGCTCTGATGGCATCAACAGGCTGAAGGCTTTGGACTGACCACGGTTTGATGTCAACACATAAATCGTGAGTCTGACTCCTTGACAACAATAAAAAGATTCATTTGATCCATCCAAACATTTTCATGGTTTTACAGGGCTCACCTTCACCACGTGCAGCCTTCTCTGCTTCTCTTCTTTCACCTTGATACAAAGAGCTCGAATTTGAGCAATAAGTCTGTCATTGCTTCAATGTCCTCTATTGTTTTGTTACTTTTTTGTGCTGCATACAAATTGTGACACAGGAGTCTGGCCTTGGAAAAACTCAACTGTAATAGAAAGCAACCAAAACAGTGCAAATAGGGACACAGTAAAAACCAGTGAAACACACAAGTGGCAAACATCACCTGGAGTAGAGTTGGGTGATTCAGTCCTCAATCATGTCGTCTGATTGCTTCTGCGATCACCAATACCCAACCTGTGTCTGCTATGTCACCATGGTAGATTCCAGTCTGACGCCTTAAAGTCAGTGATCACAGGTTAAAAATAAATATTCATTATGCCATCTTTCTCTTACAAGCAGTAAGCAGAAAAAAAAACTGTTGCTGCTCTTTACTTTGATGGCTAATGTACAGTCAGATCGTCAGTCACCATAACCCCAAGTCAGAGCCACCAAGAGTCTCAAGAATCAACAAAAGTCAACAAGTTACCAAATCCACCAAGTTCTCAAACAGCCAACAAGAATGACCAAGAACCAAGGAGCCTCCAAGACTTACTGAGAGTAAAAAAAAAAAAAAAAAAAAAAGTCACCAAGAGACAATCGATTAGCAATCAGAGAATCAACGGGGGACATCAGTAGGAACTCATCACGAGCCACCGAGCGCCTCAGACCTCCATCAGAACCGCCAGGAATCAAAGACCCATCAAGAGTTATCAAGGACAACAAAAACCCAGGAGCTTTCTGGAGCCACCAGGAGTCTGAGAATTAAAGAGACATGAGCAGCAACACAGGATCAACAGCTGTCAAACGGCAGGATGCTTGTTGGTGTTTTGGGCTCTTTTCAGTTGGTTCGATCCTTGGTCCTGGGGGCTGGGGGTTTGGTCCTGGGGGCTGGGTCCAGGGTTCTGGGGGCTGGGGGTTTGGTCCTGGGGGTTAAGGGTTTGGTCCTGGGGGCTGGGGATTTGGTCCTGGGGGCTGGGTCCAGGGTTCTGGGGGCTGGGGGTTTGGTCCTGGGGGCTGGGTCCAGGGTTCTGGGGGCTGGGGGTTTGGTCCTGGGGGCTGGGTCCAGGGTTCTGGGGGCTGGGGGCTGGTCACCTGGAGCTGTCTCGGTGTGTACCTGCCCAGACAGCTCGACAGACTTCATGCTGCAGACATGAACAGACCCAGTGGGCTGGAACACACCACCCTTTAATAGAACCTCCTGATCCTGACGTTAAACAGTCTCTGCTCTGGATGACGTTGAGAGCTACTCTTCTTGTAGGACTATGTGCGTTGACCTCTGACCTCTGTGCAGCAGAAAGTAGTTTCCATAGAAGGAGCAGCAGCTGGATTGGAGTGGATCCCACCCTGCTGGAGGACTACTGTGCTCTCCCTGCAGACACACTGATTTACTGCTGATGGTGGAGGGAGGACGTCCAGGGTTTGTTGTCGAGCCGCTCTCACAGCGGAGTATGCGGACGGGACATTAACCTGTCAGCGCCGAGCACAGCCTCCTCCCCCTCCACACCCTCCTCCTGACTTATTAGCTGCTGAGCTAAAAATGGCAGTGCGCTCTTTAAATTTCAGCCGTGCATTCCTCGAATGGCAGCCTCCAGCACGGAGCGGTCGGACAGCTCATAAACACAAACACACCAGCGGCGGTTCGTAAAGTGCCTCGCAGCCTAAACACGCTTTATTCATCCATCTATTTATTACAGTGATCCTTTCAAAACAAACACAAACTGCTGGAAAGCATCACTGTGATGCAAAATTCAGAGGAGTAAACAAAACACCAATCAGTAGTGATTTTTTCTCTTCTAAGAACGTTGTTGGTTTGGTCTGAGTTAAAAAATAACAGCATCCTGAAGAAACTGAAAACAATGAAAAGAGAAATACAACCACAACAAAACAAGCAACACAAATCTAGCAGAACTATCCCCTCATTAGAGGCACACTTCCTTCTTCCTGCACCTGCAGCCACATTTCAGTGAGGTTTGGAGTTTTCCTTCAGCTGGACGGAGAAGCGAGGACGTGCAGGTTGTGCTGTAAATGTCTGAGGAATCGTCTTCACAGCCAAACTCAGACTTCTGAGTTTTTATTGAGTTCCTCTCAGCTGCAGTTTGTCCTCCTCCGCTCCAGCTGGAGCTGAGTTATGGCAGCGAGCAGCAGCTCATACAGCTGACGGAGGAGGAGGAGGAGGAGGAGGAGGAGGAGGAGGAGGAGGAGGAGGAGGAGGAGTAGATCCTCTGATACTTCGGACTCAGATTCATGAGAAGCAGTTATGTAAGAACAGGCTCCTTGCAGAGTTGACCACCAGCAGCTGAAACGGGCTGTATGACGGGTGACGACTGTGCAGAGCGTCCTGCGGAGTGTTGCATGACGATGACATTAGCAGCTGAAGTCCCGGAGAGCTCTGGACGTTCGTCGTTGAGGAATACAGCTGAAGAGCTGCAGAACTGTCTTCATCATACTCAGTGAGGCCACGTTAGCATTACCATTAGCTCATATCTGACCCATTCCCTTTCACTGATGAAAACACACCATTTCTGCATGGTTGTTTCAGAAAGGTTTGATGTTTTTAAAATCAATGTCTGTTTACACAGAATGCTAGGCCACACGTTGGCGCCAGTGGTTGTCTTTGTAAAGAAGAATATGGACTGGGAGTCAAGACGTGGCTCGGAGCACCGCTGTCCTGTTGCTGTTTTCACTTGAAAATGTTGCATGAGAATAATTCAGAAATGCTTTTAAACAGAGGAGACAGCAGCATGTGGACTTGTTAAAGAGCTGCAGAGCTGCTGTCTCTGTCTGCTCTGCTCAATAAAACGACTCTCCCCTTCAGCAGTGGCACTTTGTGAAGCAGGGGAAGCTGGGTGACCACAGGAGTGTCAGTGGAGTTAGGACCCACGCTGATGGAGGATTTAAAGAAGCGAAGGAAGAGTTTTTTTAGCGAGCAGACCGTGGCGTTACATAATCGGATGATTCAGAGCGGGAACGGGGACAGAAACAGAAGTGAGGATGAGGATGGCGAGCAGCAGGTGGAGGTCAGGATGAAGAGGCGGATGCTGCTGCTGATGGTGGTGGTGAGGACGAGGTCCAGCTGGAGGCTGACGGCTAATGCAAGAAATCAACATGTTTTGGTGGGGGAGGAGACACACACACACACACACACACACACACACACACACACACACACATTGGCATGAGTGGTTTCCTCGCCTCTAATATTAACTTTAACTGAGAACTGGCTTTAACCCAGTAGTGTCTTAGACCCTGTCAGATATTATACGTTCGAGCAGACCAGCAGTGATGTTTACAAAAACTTCTGTTTTTCAGTGTTTTCACATAAACAAAACCCCAAAACGCAGAAACAGCTTTGTGTTTTTTCCCCATGATACCTATACAGGGTTAACAGTCATGAACTGTCTGGGAAAGCTGGTAAAATAAGATCACACACACACACACACACACACACACACACAGAACTGGCTGAGAGCTGGTTTCACAGTAAGGACCGGTCCTCACAACATCTGAAACTTTCCATAGTACCTCCAAATACACACACACACACACACACACGCACACACACACACACACACACACACACACACACACACACACTGAGCGTCTATGATCCCGTGGACTATTTTTAATCCTCACTGAGACATTTGAGAACTTTATAACAGCATCTATTTTTCATCAGCCGGCCTCAGACTGTTTGTGTAAATCACCTCAAATTGCTTTGGCTCGGCTGCCTTCAAACGGCCGATAATCAGAGATCCCGCTCTGTGAAAACCGACCAGCTGAACGTGGGAATGCTGCGTTGACACCTCCACATTTGTCCGTTGGTTCGCGAGAGACATGCTCTCCCAGCAGAGCGGAGCTCCGACTCCACGCGCTCATAAAACAGGAATGCATGTCGCACGCGTGTGACCCCGGAGAGGACGAGCACCGCTACTGTGTGAGGTGGTCTGACGTGAACCTGGAAAGACACCAAACACACACTCACTCACACACACACACACACACACACACACACACAGCCGAAGCAACTAAAATTAGAGCTGAAATGTCAGAAAAGAACATTGTGACGACAAAAGGGACAGCAGAACTACACATTTCGAACAAACGACATAGAAAATGTCCATAAGTGGACAAAACGACCTCTACAGAGCTGCCGTGGGTCTTTCGGTTTCAGGTTGAATTCCCATTCATCCACATGTTAAAGTGTCCGTCGACTGGATGGACTGAGGTTCCTGCATTGGTGTGTGTGGGTGAATGGATGAATGTGGCAATGGTATAAAGTCTATGTCCAAAAACTTAACTTAATCATGAAATGAACATAAAGTTATTTTTATTAAACACAAAAGCCTAACTGCCTTTGAATACACTTTTAAAGCAGTCTTCTGAAAAATACCTTTTAATGTATTTTAATTTGAAAATGCTTAAAGTTTCCTCCCTTGTTTCCAGGTTTCTGTCGAGCAACAGATTGAGAGTGATCTGTGAAGGAGCAAAGATCTCGTTCATCCTCTCTGCAGTGTCATAACAGATGGAATGCGATGAACACTCTTGAATATCTGCAGCAGGTTTTTCAGTGTGTTTCTGACTGGCGCTGCAGTCGGCTTCGTGTTTGGCCAGACAATAGGAGCGAGTCCTGCAGGAACAGTCCGTCAGCGCTCATTATTCCTGCAGCCGTCACTTAATTTAGCTTCAGACGCCAAAGTGTGAGAAAAACCTCCCCGACATCATCTGTGTGGACGTGATGGAGCAGGATGTGTTTAAAACAATGACACTCAACACAGCTCGTTACTGATTACTGGAAGGAAGACAAATAAACAGCGTTTGTCTGAAAAAAACTGAAGGAGCCCAGAATCACTACAACTACAAAAAGACACACAGATACACGGGAAATATAAAGAACATTAAAACTGCAGTGTGTGGTCATAAAACTAAAGGAGATTAATGCTCTCTAGAAAATTCCTCTGTTGTAATAATGCTCGTGGAGTCCGCTGGAAATCCTGATTATTCCCCTTTGAAATGGCGTCAAATTGAAACAGCAGATGAGTAAGTGGCCTAAGACTGAGATGGATAAAGAGGTTCAGAAGATGGATGGATGGATGGATGGCTGGTTGAATGATGGATGGATGGATGGATGGATGGATGGTTGAATGATGGATGGATGGCTGGTTGAATGATGGATGGATGGTTGAATGATGGATGGCTGGATGAATGATGGATGGATGGTTGAATGATGGATGGAGGGATGGCTGGTTGAATGATGGATGGCTTGTCCACCTGCTGCAGATGCCTCCATTGTACATGTCTTCACGTTACAGTACTGTTGGCTTCTTAAAGGAGCTCTTAAACTTCATCGTGGTGTTGGGCTTCGGAGTTTGCAGGTTCAATTCCCACAGTGGAAAATTCACAACTGTGGCCGCTAAGCAACCCTTGAGCCCCACCAGCTCCCCTGAGCGCTCTGATGGATCTGCCCACCACATCCTAGAAATAGGACGGGTAAATACGGTGAAGGAATTTCCCCAAGAGGATCAACAAGGAATGAATGGTTTAGTTTTAAAAGTCATTAATAGCGTCGAGTGTTCAACATAAACCGTTAATCTACAATAACTCAAAGACTCACAACGCCATTGTTGCTTCAGTAAACTGCTAAAATACAACCAAAGTTTGTTGCTGTTAATTGGAAACGATGCCGTGTGAACAGGGCCGTCGTCTATCGCTCAAATCAAGAGTGGAAAAAAACAGCTGCACTGTTTATTCCTTCAGTCATCAGCCTTTCAACATATCATCTTTTGATATACCCATATATACAGTATACATAATTTAACATGTTTAATTCATACCGAACCTGGGGGTAAACATTACCAGCTACAGCCACGAGAGGGCGCTGTGAAGCATTAACTAAAAGACAGCTGAGGAAGACTGAAGACCTGTCCCTTCTGTCCAGCCGGGACGCTCACTGCTGTATTCGTTCTGCACTTTCCTGGAAGAACATAATCCGGAAAATACGCTAAATCAGGGATCACTGGCAACGGCACCCAGTGGTGCAGATCAGCCAGCCAGCAGGGGGCGAGCGGGAGCATCGGTCAGGCGCTTGGGGACGCGACACAGCAGGCAACCATAAATACACACAGCTTTTTCATTTATAACTCATAAACAACAACGGTTCTCCACATGGACCGGCAGAACACTCCGCCTCATCTTCCAGACTATGATTTGTGTCTGAGTTGAAGTCACAACTGTCAAAAACTGCATTATGAAGTAAAAAATACATTGAAATGTCTCTCTGGTTTATGGGAACATTTATTCTGAATGTCCTGCTGGTCATCCAGCTGCCGCTCCTCAACCTTCTGTGAGTTTCTTCCTCAGCTTCCAGGCCAGCGTTCTCTGTTTCCTCACCACTGTAACAGTTTCATGTCTTCATGTGACTTTGATTTTCATTGTGATCAGATGAATTCAACACAAGCTACTCATAACCATCAGTCAAGGCATTCTTAATGACTAGATCCCTGCAGTTCTAATCTCTGCTGAGCTTCACATTCTTTAGATTTAATTAATTTCTGTATGGTTTCTGACTGTTCATGGTGTGTTTTTGTCTGGTTTCTGAGTTTACACTGTTGTAAGAAACGAGGAGGAAAAAAAACTAAATTTGATGAGAAGCCAAGATAAGTGGCGTCTGTGTGAGAGAGAGTACTGAATGACTATCACTGCAGCAGCTGAACTGTGTGTGTGTGTGTGTGTGTGTGTGTGTGTGTGTGCTGACATCAGCTCCTCGGGTTGGTTCTTCTCGCAGGACTGTCGCAGTGTGTGTGTGTGTGTGTGTGTGTGTGTGTGTGTGTGTGTGTGTGTGTGTGTGTGTGTGTGTGTGTGTGTGTGTGTCCTGCGGTTGGTTCTTCTCGCCCCTGTGAGTCCACAGTGTTCAGGCAGGACTGTCGCAGTGTGAGGAGTGTGTGTGTGTGTGTGTGTGTGTCCTGCAGTTGGTTCTTCTTGTCTCCTATGAGTTTGCAGTGGTCGGGCAGGACTGTGGCAGTGCCCTGGGCGCAGCGCCCCCTGCAGGGCCCGTCTGAAGAGCCTGTTGATCAGGGTGGTGACTTCGGCGGCGGCCATCGCTCGCTGCAGCTCCAGAGCTGGAAAACACACCATGGTGTGCATCCAGCCTCTTCCCATGCCCCCCTCCAGCTCACTGTCTGATACTCAGCTCCGGATTACCCTCCTGAGGGGCCCCATGGTGCACATTTGTTGCCCGTCCCCCGTTAAATATATATCCTATATCCGTTCCTTTACCCAGAAAGCATCGGGCACTCCTCCGCTACTGACAGGATTCAGCCGGTTATTTCTGTCACAGCCCCCGGCGTTCCTAGAAAATATTCCCTCAAAACCGTTTCACTCAAATTTTTGAACTTTTAAAGTAAATGTATGCCTTCTGTATATTTTCCCATGAAGAGGAGGTTTATATTAATGTGATTTAAAAGGTTATTATATTCAAAAATTTGGGACCTTGCACAGAAAAAAAGAGAGGGATGTAAAGTAACCACTGAAATAGCCACAATAGACACAAGTAAGAAAATTACACAAAATAGTCCACATTAGGAGATCGATCAAAAACCCAGACAGAAACTACTAAAAAAAACGTCCGAAGCAGTTTAGAAACAAGTCAGAGAGCAGAGTAAACTCCAGATACAAAAAACTATCATCAAACTACAAATCAGCCAACAACACAAAGAACACTATACATCTATTTGAAAATGAAACTTATCAGATATCAGTCAGAAACCAGTCAGAGACCAGTGGAAACTGACAATAAACCTCTGATGAGAAACAGTCCAACAGCAGCAAGAAGAAAACCTGAATGTAGCCCAGAAATCAGCAGGATTAAGTCAGACGTTTGACAAAGAAAACCCAAAAATCTGATAAGACATGAGTCAAGTCATGGATCAAACCAAAACAGGAGTCACAAACCAGTTCTAGATTAATGGAGGAAAAGTTCCTCAGTCTGACCTGAGACCAGTCAGAAAGCAGTTAAAAAGTCATTAGAAAACAGTGAAAACCAAACTAAAAAAAATAAATCTGATCCTCAACCAATCAGATATCAGCCAAATCCCTTCCACAACGAACAATCAGGAACTAGTCCGGAGTTAATCCCAATTTGTGAAGCATGAGCCGTCTGGAAAATATGATCTACTAATGATCAGAATTCCCAGAAAGTCGACACAGACGCGAGTCAGCAATGAGATTAATGGTAACAAAGTCCATCAAATCTGATCTGAAACCAGGAAAAACAATCAGCCAACAAGTCACAAAAAACAAAAACAAATCATGGACAAGTGGTTAGAAAGCAGAGTGAATCTAATCCAACCAAAAATAACCAAATACTCCTGATAGAAACCACAAGAAAAGAGAGGCGAGGGCAAAATTCTGTACAGAGATGAGTCAGAATTGGTGTAAAGTTAAAGATCAGTGAAATCCCAGTACAGCTCTATAAAAACTACCAGCACGACAAGAAGACTTTACCAAAAACCAGTCAGGAGGTGATCAGAGAGCAGGACTGAACCTGGAGCTTCAAACACGTTTTGTTTTGAGCTTTCTGAGGGTTCTCTGCTCCGGGCTGCACTGACTGAGGCGGCCGCTGCTTGATTTGTGCGATATCGGCTTGAATAAATGGGACGAGGCCCGGGTCGGGCTGATTTATCTCAGACCAGCACTTGAGAAGGACCTGCGCTCTGATTGGCTGCTGCTCCGTCCACGCAGCGACACCTCAGCGGGAGGTTATTGTTGTTGTGCTGCCGACAGCATGGCGCACATTTCAGACCGATCTGGAAATAGACGGCATCTCACACACACACACACACACACACACACACACACACACACACACACACACACACACACACACACACACACACACGGGGTGGCTTATATCACCTGAAACTGGTCGACCTTGGCTGGAAAGGAATGAAAACTGCTTCCAGTCGCACACTCACATATTAACCCTTCATCCGGCTGTTTTGGTTCTTCATGTTCGAATAAATCAGCTGCACTTAAAATCCTCTGAGTCTAAACAGTCCCTCAAATAATCTGAGTTTAGTTGATATTGGATTAATTGTTACTGATGCTGTTGGTCTAGTTTGAGTCGGGGGCAGGGTTACGGTCAGGGACTCATTTAATGAATCTGGGTCCATGTGCACAGAGCTCAGGTGTCTTGAAGAGTGTAATCCTGAAAACTCCAAGCTTAGTTTGAAGTCTGTTCTTACTTTCCACTGTACGATCTACACACACTCTAGTAACAGTGGAAGCATCTTTCTTTGTCTTTGTCTTTGGGAAGTGAATCCAACCTTGTGCCTCTGCTTCCCCACATCTGGGTGCAGTGGGAAGGCCAGTTTGGGTTTCTGTAACGTACAGGTGTTACAGGAGCGGATTACTATTCTACAGGCCTCAGCCGGGAGGGCCAGCAGATCACTCTAAATCTGGTCTCTACCTGTTCAGCATCGGTGACCCTATGGGAGGACTGGAGCACTTGCTTCTAGAGGTCCGAGACTCAGACAGACTGTTTCATAGAGTCTGAGAGATTCATGTCTGTCAGTGCATGTCCAGCTGAGAGAGTCTGCCTCTGCTTTAAGGAGTTCAGCTTAAGTTTAAAAGGTCCACATCTCTTATAGAATTCAAATATTTTGTTTTTACATTGTTTTAGCAGCCGACAACAGAAGCTGAACGTACTAATAACTACACTGATTTAAAAATAGAAGCTTTTATGAGGACGTTAAATCTCCTCCAGTCCTTGACACATCACAGCCTGTGGTGAACTCTGGGGCTCTATCTCCACATGTTATCGGGTTTTATGCAGCGAACAATCAGCGATGATGAAGATAATTGCTGCTTTCAGGCCCCGACCACTTCCCCAGGACAGATCAACATGCCCTCCATCGTAAATTATTCCAAACATGGAAAAACCTTAACGCTCCTTGAACAAACACGCCGCTATAAGGACGGCTGTGATGCTGTAATGTGATGAAAAAAGAGTCACATGGAAGACTACAGGTTTTAACAGAAATATATTCCTGATTTCTTAGATTTAACAACTCCATAGATATAAAGCCCATAATCACAACAAATGAATAATGTGTACATCTTCATACTTATGTCAAACTTTCAAGTTAAAGTCCACATCAATATATTCAGGAGGTTTCTTGTGAGAACATGTAATTATTACCATAAATAAAAACTACACGTTTGGCACTTGTCAGTCAGAAGATCAGACTAATGAGTCCCTCTAGTGGTCATGGTGGATATTACAGCAGCAATGTTGGAAAGAACAGAGGAAATGTTGTTTGATCAAAATCATTTCTTTTTTCATTGACTAAAGATTATTGTTTAAAAAGTAATTCATAAATGAAAGATGTGTCAAAAGATTTAAAAGTTCCCATGTAATTTAATGTAGTGACAGAGCTAAATCACGGCTACAAAAAAAGTAATCAGTGAAGATGAGTGATGCCCCCCAGTGGCCATAGTGGTTACTGGAGCACCAATGTCTTAAAGCTAGGGTCGGCGATCTTGGAAAACTAGCATGTATTCGAATGTAACATCTCCCAAGGCTCCGCCCAGCTCCCAACCCATTGGAGGAGCTCCCGTTGGGAGCGAACGCACTGGACACGGAAGCGCCGCGCGCACGGAGTTTGTGATGGCCTCCAATGTTATTAAACTTTCTGACTGCCTGCACACAACGCGTATAGGAGTGCAGCGCGCCCGCTCTGCTTCCTTCTATTTTTCACGCGAGCCGTGAGCGAGAACCAGGGCCAGTGCACGCCATTGAAATGTACGCGCAGGGGGCTGGAAGAACGGTGAAGGGATTTGATTGGTTTCTTAAGAGCGGTCCGCGCCTTATGATTGGTCGGAGTTTTTACACTCCTTTGGCCGCTACAGTTGTCAGATTTTTTCCGTACCTTTTTCCGTCCACATAATGTATTGACTTCTCCCAGGGGGCAGGGAGCATTTCACTCAGTATGACAAGAAGTGCTTTTGGACAACATCGCCTACCCTAGCTTTAAGGCATGAGAATAAACAAGTCAATGTGTGTGTGAGAGGAAGCGCCTGCGCATCGGTGGTGAGCATACGCTCCAAAGCGGATGCGGGGAGCATGATCCAGGCTTTAGCCTCTGATAGCAGAAAGTGAAGCCCGCTGGGAGGCAGACATGTTGGATTTTTGGAGACAGAGGAAAAAAAAAAGTGAGGGAGTGGGGCCAGAGAGCAAGAAGGGGCGGGGCTGACTGAAAAAGCAGGACTGTGGTGTTGTGTCATAATGTGATGGAAAAGGGGCGGAGCAAGAGACAAGAAGGGGCGGGGCTGATTGAGAGCTGGACTGGGAACTAGTAGTGGTGTCTGGGATCTGTTTGGAGAGTCACAAGCTTGAGGGTTTGTGGAGAGAAGAACCGCCGGGCCGCCGCTCAGCTGCCTGCTGTTTCCTGATGGATCAATTCATCTGTCTTCTGACCATGAAATGCAATTAAAGAAAATACCTGTGAGCTGTAGAAACTCAGCTGATCCAGAATTATTGATCAGAATCAGAAACAGGTTTTATTGCCAAGTATAATAGCCTATATGAGAAATTTGTTTTCGGCGGTGGTGCAAACATAAAAAAAAAAGAAGGAACTTGTTCAAAAGGCAGAAGTATAAAATAAAAATAGAAGGAATTAAGAGACCAACAAATAACACAATAGCAATAAATACGATGAGGATTTACAGGGGATTGTCAGTGGTGGACTGATGCTTCATTCTGAACTGAGTCTATGGAGCCACAGCCTTTCTGGACCAGCCCCTGATGCATGCTGGGATATTACAAGTTTTTGACACTTCTGGGGACGCTTCATTTTTAGACCCAGATGCTTTGGCCATCTTTTATACAATCAATGGTACAGACAGACAACCAAGTAAGACTGTTATGGTGACTGTCAACTCTAAAACTGCCAAGTGCCAAGAGAATCTGGACCAGGATCAGGACCAGGAGAATATAGACCGGGACCAGTACCAGGAGAATATGGACCAGGACTAGGACCAAGAGAATATGGACTGGGACCAGAACCAGGGCTGGGACCGGAGCTGGCCCGGGCTTGTTATGCGCCCCGGATGAGCCCGAGACGAGCGCCCTTATCAACGGGGAGGGGGGGACTGCGATGCGGAACGGTGCTCACACGGAGCGTAGGAGCGACGCCCACGTGTGCGGCCACGGCGGCCCCCCTGTACACTGCGCCCTAGGCGGCCGCCTAGTTTGCCTTTGCCCAGAGCCGGCCCTGGTCAGGACCACGAGAATATGGACCAGGAACAGGAAAATATGGAATGGGACCAGGACCAGGACCAGGAGAATATGGACCGGGACTCATGACACCTGGGAGGCTGCCATTGTTGTTATTAGGTGGGGCAGCAGTATTCACGGCGGCCGTGGTTCCCAGGTGCAGCAGCAGCGTCTCTGGTCTACAGGGACGGAGCCCGAGTGTTTTCAGACCCCACCTCTGAGTCTGAGCGTTTTCCTGAAGTTCCGCCTGGGAGCTGTTGCCAAAACTGTATGTTTTCAGTGACTCAGATTGCTGTTATCGTGTAAATGGAGCCCCAGAATGCAACAGAAGTTTTGAGATTTCTCTTGGAAATGCTGTTGAGTAAACGATGTCAAAAACTGAAGAGTAATTATTATTGAGTGTGATTGTTGCAAACGTTTTAATAAGAACTAGAATTTGGCACTCAGAGAGCGCAGGCCTCCGCCACAGCTCAAATCAGTCACCAACAACAATAAGAACACCATATAAAATGAAACAACGTTGTGATCGAGGGTGTGATCAGAGCGGAGCGCTGCGGCGTGCGGCGCGCGTAGCGGTGCAGCGTGCGGTGCAGCGTGCGGTGCAGCGTGCGGTGCAGCGCGCGGTGCGGCGCGCGCATGCAGCACAGGCCCCCTGTCGGCGGGCCTGCCCAACTATGTCAAAGACTGCCCTGTCTCTCAATGATAAAGAATCATTTAAAAAAGTCTTGGATCCAGACAGTGATCCGGATCATCACCAAAATTTAATGGATTCTAAGTTAGCCCAAGACCCACCTTTCCACAAAGTTTCATTGCAATCCGTCCATAACTTTTTCCGTAATGTTGCTAACAAACAAACCAACAAACCAACAAACCGACGTGATTACACAACCTCCTTGGCGGAGGTAAAAATGAAAACACAGCAGTATTTGATTCTGTGACGTGAAGTTCTGGATCGGTTCCATGTAATAAAAAGTGAAACGAAGAGGACCAGACCTCATAACTTTGAGCTGATAAGAAGAGCGAAGACAAGAAGGTCCAGGAAGCTGCATCCATCATTTTCATGGTTTAAGTAAGTTCACGTGTTCCATATCCATAAAGGACGAGTGAAAACACTGAAACCTCCTCTTTTAGACTCTGAAGGCTTATTTAACACCAAGTTGGGGGGAGTCGGGGTGGAGAGAGAGATGGAGAGAGAGAAAGGGGAGGGGGCAGAGAGAGAGGCAGGGATGGAGAGAGAGAGAGAGAGAATGAAGAGAGAGAGAGAGATGGAGCAAGAGAGTCAGGGAGAAAACTGTTGGAAAGAGAAACAAGAGGAAGAAAGAGGAGGAAGGAATGAAATAGAAGAACCGCCAGAGGAAAGGAAAAAAATAAAGGACAAGAAAAAACCAATAGATAGATAGATAGATAGATAGATAGATAGATAGATAGATAGATAGATAGATAGGGGAGAGAGAGAGAGAGAGAGAGAGAGTGAGAGTGAGAGAGAGTGAGAGAGTTGTGTCGGTGTCCTCGGTGGGAGAAAGATGCCGCAGTTTGTGTCTTCGTGTCTTTCTCTTTTTTTCTCCTCTTCACTCGGAACTTTCCCACATTAAACACTTGGACCATAAAAGGACACAGAGAGCCGTGACCCGCGCCTCAATCACCGCATTACACCCCGAGGAGGAGCTGCGTCGGCCCGCGGGAGGGCCGCCACACAGCCCGCACGCCCCGAACCGGAGCCGGAGCCGCCGGAGCCGAACCGCCGGAAACACCCGAGCGGAGCCGAACCCGAGGCGGAGGTATCCACCTGCCGCCGCCACGCGCTCCCCGAGCGGGGCCGACCGACCGCCCGACTTTTACCGAAAATACCCGAACTTTACACCGACTGGAAGGAAAACGGAGCTCAGTTCAAGTCATTAAACTGTTTTTTTCCCCTAATATTTGAAGTTATAAAGAAAAATTAAGGATAAATTCCTGTGCCCCCTCACCATGAGCCTGTGGACTAACGGGTCCTCCGTGGATCTCTACGCCGACTCCTCCAACTCCTCAAACCGGAGCGACGGGGGCTCCCCGCACCGCCCCGCCCCGCTGGACCTGAGCCGGGCGGTGCCGGTGGGCATGGTGCTGGCCTTCTTCATCATGTTCGCCATCGTGGGGAACATCCTGGTCATCCTGTCGGTGGTCTGTAACCGGCACCTGCGCATCCCGACTAACTACTTCATCGTCAACCTGGCCATCGCCGACCTGCTGCTGGGCACCACCGTGCTGCCGGTGTCCGCCACGCTGGAGGTCAGTGCCCGCCCGCCCGGCGGCCGCCCGCCCGGCGCCCCGGGCGTCTGGCCGCCGTTCACCCGGAGGAGAGACGGGGGGGACAGGAGGGCTGCCAAAGTGCAGGACACAAATCAACAGCTAAGACATGAATCATCTATTAAAGGAAGATTTTAAAAAAACGTATAAAAGTCTGCAATTATGCACATATATCCTGAAATCCTTGAATGCATCACGATTCGCCTCTTTTACAGCAGATCATTAAAAATGCACGAGGTGGCAGATTTGTTCGTTTCTCAAACAGTTTGACAATAAAGGACATGAATGTTGAATTTCATATTTCAGCAGATAAATCTCAGCCGAGATCTTTAAAACTGCTAAACTGTCATCAGAACATGATGGGAAAATTATGCTTCTAAGTATGGATGATGAGGACAATTCTAACGTCCAAAACAATGACACGTGGACAACATGTGGCACAAAAAAACTCTGAATTCCACAAATAGATTTAACTAAAGAAAGATATGGCCAAAATTAGCTAAAATCAACAATATCGAACTGAACCAAAGTGCAAAATATTTTCAAAGCTGTGACACAAAATGAAAGAAAAACTGATAATGATGAGGAAACACGTGACAACAGTCATGTAAAATTAAACACGTTTTTTTTCACCTTGATCTTGCTTATTCTGACTTGTGCTTTAGTGTGTTTCTGGTACTGCAGAGCTTCTAATCAAAATATATATATTTTAAAAATGTCAATTTTTTTAATTTGGAAATATAAAAACATTACAGACATAACCGACCTTACAAGTGTATTCAGGTTCTACTTTCTCAGGCTTTCGACTCAGCTTCGATTAGGTTCACTGCATGCTACAAGTCTCACAGAGTTTGGTTTGGACAAAAAAATTGTCAAAAGTCTTGACAAATTAACTCATCGAAAATTTATTGTAGTCTGGTTTCAAAACTGGCACTAATACAAAACCTGTCTAAATCTAATCCAAGACAAAACACTAAACTAAAACCAGCATTGAATCTGTCTTATACCACAATAGCCAGGTGAAACCCGTCAAAGACTTATAGATCTCAAAACTCGATCATAATTGACCAAATCTAGTTTAAAACCTGTTTGATGCTTGTTAAAACCAGCCACAAGACCATCTGAAACTTGTCCAAAATGAGTTATCAGCTCTAAAAGGAGTCCAGAACCATTCTGAAACGAGTCTAAAGCTAGTTCAAGACCTTTGTGACAGTTCAAAATTAGTCAAAGTTCTGAATTGATGTGATACTAATCTTGAACCTAGAAGTAAAGCTTGTCAAAAAACAGACTAAAACCATTCCTGAACTGATCTTAAAGGACTTGGTGAATAAATCCCACCTCCACCTAGTCTAACAGTAACCTTCCCACACATACACATCTAAAATTAGTCAAAGGTAAGTTTTTAGTCAGTTAAAACTACTTCAAATCTGGCCTTAAGCTGGTCTAGAACTAGTTTAAAACCAACCCTAAAATAATTTAAAACCGTCATAAACTAACTCTAAACATGTTAAAACTAGTAGCAGAGTATAAGAGTAAAACCAGCTCAAAACTTTCTTGCTGCTCCAATTCTATTTCAAAAAGAGTTTTAAACGTGGTCCAAAATCTGTCTACAATTAGTCTGACAGTAAAACTAATCTAAACCTGGTCTTAAATGAAGACGTTGCTCCGCCCCCTTCCCTCCCCGCAGGTGTTAGACCGCTGGGTGTTTGGCCGGATCTTCTGCGACATCTGGGCGGCGGTGGACGTCCTGTGCTGCACGGCGTCCATCATGTCTCTGTGCGTCATCTCCATCGACCGCTACATTGGCGTGCGCTACCCGCTGCAGTACCCAATGATCGTGACTGAGCGGCGGGCGCTGCTCGCCATGCTGGGCGTCTGGATCCTCGCCATTGTCATCTCCATCGGCCCGCTGCTGGGCTGGAAGCAGCCGCCGTCACAGGTACGGCGAAACGCCTCGCACGACTTCCAGTACTGCCAATCAGTATGTGAAATACTGAGTTTGATAAACAGATCAACACCCTCAAATATGTGACAAACGTTCACTCTCAGCTCCTTATGATGGCAGGTTAGCTGACACAAAGCTGCAGTACCGCTCTGTACCACAGGGGGCGCAGTGAGACACTTGAGGCCATGATAGAGGAAGGTTGATAATGATGGAATCAGTTCAAAACAACGACTTGAAACTTTTTTGGACATTTTCTGTGGCCTTTGGAATATTTTATATGTATAAAAATGTTTTTGTGCATCTTAAGTACATGTAGTTTTTTTCTACATTTTTGCCTCTTTTACTTATTTATTTATTTATATTACACTTTTTCTTATTCTTTTTTTGTTAATGGAATTCACTTCACATTTTCTTACTGCTATGTTTTTCACATATTCTTTTGTGAAATTGATTTTCACTACTTTAATTGTGCATTTCTTCTGTCTTTTTTCACACACGTTTATCTTTTTCATGACTTTTTTAATATACATTTCCTGTTAACGCTTACATTTTTCATTTCGATACACACTCTTTACTGCTGAGGAAGAGGAGGACATCTTCCTCACTGCTGTGATGTCTGTCAAGATTTGTTGTCACTGTGAAGCTTCTCCTGTGAACTTGTTGTGTTTGTTACACTTCCTGCTCTGGTGAAACCTCCTCAGTGTCAGAGAATGTGCGGACTCCGAGCCTGAAATGACCCTTAAATGTCTCATTATCTTTCAGTTTCTACTGAACGCGTTATTAAATCTATGGTTATGAAGCCGTATGCAGACCATCTGTGGCTCCCTGCAGCTTTCACAGAATTCTGAGAAAATAAACATTTTTATATGACAAATTTTTAACGTTTTCTCAAAAATTGGTCGAAACAGCTACAAGGACTTAAACCAGTTAAAAGGGTTGAATAGGATAAGTGTATTTTGGTGGAAAGTGGGTAAAAATGACGATCTTCGGCGACCTCTCTCCCCTCCTGCAGGATGACTCGGTGTGCCTGATCACGGAGGAGCCCTTCTACGCCCTCTTCTCCTCGCTGGGCTCCTTCTACATCCCGCTGGCCGTCATCCTGGCCATGTACTGCCGCGTCTACGTGGTGGCGAAGCGCACCACCAAGAACCTGGAGGCCGGCGTGATGAAGGAGCGCCAGCAGGACTCCAACGAGCTCACGCTGAGGATCCACTGCAGGAACCAGCAGATCCAGGACATGTGTCCCGCCTCCAAGTCCGGAGGGGGCGGAGCCTCGGCCGCGCGCAGCTCGCTCACCGTCAAGCTGCTCAAGTTCTCCCGCGAGAAGAAGGCGGCGAAGACGCTGGGCGTGGTGGTGGGCATGTTCATCCTCTGCTGGCTGCCCTTCTTCCTGGCTCTACCCATCAGTACGTCCACACCGACACGGCTGCTAAACCTGCTTGCTGTCACTCTCCTTGCTGTTGCTGCTCTGCCAGATCTGCTTCTTCTGCTCTGCTGAACCTCTGGTTGCTGCTCTGCTACCCCTGCTGGCAGCGCTTGAAGAACCGTCAGCCAGAGCCGTTTTTATCCGTCCATGTTGCAGCTGTGTCAGTAACACATACAGTGTGAAACAAGGCGTGACAGTGCTAATATGACTTTAATTTCCTCACATCATGTTTGAAATTGTGCTTGTATTTTCACAGTTGGCTCATTGTTGCGTAACACCATGAGATTTTTGAGCTGGTTACCATGGTAACCTGAGAAATCGGCACTGGCGATGCAGGTTGTGACTCCTGGCCGGCGTGTCCGAGCCGTTAAAGTGAGACTGATGTGAGAGCACGCTTCCCGGCAGCCTTTACAAACAGCACATGGAAAGCTGATATTTCAGATCTCTTCATATTTTAAATATTTGGCCCGAACAGCGAAGCCCGGGGCCGACGTCAGCGGCCAATCAGCAGGCCCCGTTCTCTGGGAGCCGGTCGCTCGTTTCCCACAACGCGACACAATCAGACGTAAACAGACGAGATCCGAGCCGCTTCAAGGACAAGCGCAGCAGCAGATTTCCCAGAATTCACTGCTCTCCGATCAGTCAACCATGAAGCGCAGGTCACTCCAGACTGGGACTGCTGCATACACAACCAAACACAAAGCCACTCCACTCCATTCCATCTTCAATTCAATTAACATCCCGTCTTTATTTTTATCCGTGTCGCTATTTTGATGCCATAAACACATGTGCGCTCACAGCATGAGAGCCACGTTTCTCCAGTAAATCCCTTGAGTTCCTCTTTATACCTCTAGAAAAGCTGCGTCCACGTGAGGCCCTGCTGACACAACAGTGAACGCTATTAACAAGGAAATAAAGAACCGGAGTAACGTTTCCTTTGTCAGTGACAGACGGACCCTGCAGGAGTTACTACATCTCTACAAAGCTTCTCTGTGTTCATAACAAAATCAAAATGTCACGAATCTGAATTGTGTTACCTCAGATTCAAACTTGATTCCTGATAAGTTTCCTTTAAAAGGTTTGCTGGTTCGGAGCTTGATTTCCTAAAAAGGGTGGGCGAATGTCTCCTGAGGACAGACGGGAGCGGTAATCCTGGGATCTGTCTGCGGGACCGAGCTGTGAATGAAGGATTACCACTCCTTCACACACTTCAATGCTCGGAGAAACACACCTGTGACCTCAGGACGGCGGCCGTGCCGTCAGGCGGACGCCAGCCGGCGGCGGTGAAGCGGGCGGTGGGCCTTAAAGGTCTGGGACCGAGAGCAGAGGGTCCCGGTCCAGTGGGATTGTCTCTGCGGCGTGGCCTTTCCTTTCTGCTGAGTCATCATCTGCACTGCGTCCTTCGTAAATCAGGACCGCGGCGTTAAAAGAGCACTTGTTGTGATTTAACGCCGCGCGTCCGCTCGATTGCCCTCTTCTCCCGAGCCGCTGTTAAAGGTGAGGATGTAGAGAGTGAGTCAGCTGTTCACCCAGTCGGGGTCGCCGCCGTCAGGATGGGAGCAGACGTCACCCGCTGCAGTTTACAGGCGCCGCCGAAACGATTCATGTGGAGCAGGGCTGTAAAGCACGCTTTCGTTAACGTCCAGCTCCATCGTGAGAGGGCTCTCCTGGTAAAGTAGTGTCATAATAACCTTGCAATTTATCTTTATGGTTTTTCTTTGTTGCGGCAAAGTTTATGTGAAAAAACAAACAATTGCTACAGGAAATGACTTCAGTGTCAACATGAAGCTGATTTTAATGAGACCTGATGCAAAATGCAATAAAATATCCACAGAACTTTTCTTTATAGTTCATTAATTATGTTTTTACAAACTCACCCTGACAGCACTAATGCTCGCTCGCCCTCTTCCATTCGTTCAGCGTTGGGTCTGCTACCTTCAGGGAACTGTTGAAAAAAGTCAGTTTTCTCCGAAATTCTTCATCATTTTGCTGTGCTTTGCTTTGCTTGGTGGCTTGGCAGTCCGGATTGAAGCCTCTTGCTATTTGCTTTTGGTCCACGGGCCTTATGTTTGACAACCCTGATCTGGAGACTATTGACACGCTGAAGTTTTAAAAGTTTTTGAAACATGCAGACTATTAGTAGTCACTAGAATGTCCTGATGTTCCTGCATTTCATCCAGACTGTTGATAGTTTAACTCACGCTCCAGACGAACCCTCACGCTAACGCCCTACATCAGGAAGCTGCTGCCTTTATCACCAAAAGTGACGTTTGTGTGGTTTTTTCCCTGCAGACGAAAAAAAAGAAGTGAGATTAATATTAGTCTTTGGCCTCCAGAGGTAAACGGCTCCTTCCTGCTCTCTAAGGTAGCATCGCCTAACTTGGAGCCGGCGCTGCACGGCGGCGGCGGCAGGTGTCACGTTGTTCTCTCTACCCGCAGCAGGTTTCCCGACTCATCATATAAAGCCCGAAGCAGCGGCCGCAGGCACAGGTTACCTTACAAGTCCATGCTCAGGGAGAAATAATCCACGTGCTCCTCGGTCCGCCTTATCTGAGGAACCTGATCCTCCCAAATCCCCCGACATCACCCCCTCACCCCCAGCTCAGCCTCGGGTCAGGGCTCCTCTTCCTCCGCCGTGTTTACCTTGGGAAAGACGTGAAGGGAAAATGCATGGCGTGCCGAGAGAGAAGGCACTGTTAACGCTTTGAGCCCTGACTTGATGAGGACGGTGTCTGTTCGTCTCCAGGTTCCTTCAACAGCAGCCTCCGTCCTCCGGACACTTTCTTCAAAGTCATTTTCTGGTTGGGATACTTCAACAGCTGTCTGAACCCCATCATCTACCCGTGCTACAGCCGCGAGTTCAAACAGGTAACGCCGCCCGCCGCCGGCGTGACGCGCACTGCTGGTGAGATGTCTGACTGGCGTCACTTCCTGTCCCCAGGCCTTCATCCGGGTCCTTCGCTGCCGCTGGAAGAAGAAGCGCCAGGGCTGGCAGGCGTACTACAACTACCGCAGCCAGCAGGGCTCCAACAGCTCGTCCTTCCTGAACGGCAGCCAGCAGACGCTGTCCTCCGTCAGCCCCAGCCCGCGCTGCGCCGCCCCCCGGCTCCGCCCCCCGCCGTGGCCCTCCTCCAACCGCAACCTCCTGCCCGGCTCCGCGGGGAACGGCGGTCGGCGGGAGACGGGGCCGGTGGCGGGGAGGGGGACGTCTCCGAACGGACGGAGCGCGACCACAGAAAGAGAGGGGTGCTGAGCCAACAGGAAGTACTGAGCGACCGGCGACGCCCACTCACCCCTGCTCCACCCTCCTCCAGCCGCCGCTAGCAGGAAGTGGACTTTAAAACACGCACAAGTGGACTCAGGTGGCTACGGTCCGACCTGTTAAAGCAAACTCTTTCAGTGGTTTTCAAAATATCATATTTTGTACTAAAGGCCATCAGAGACAAGCTTTTATTGTGAAAGTCTTACCTCTCAGGTTATGTCAGAGCTCTTATTGTGAAAGTGTCTCCTGAGTGTCGTTGTCAGACAATTATTGTGGAAGTAATTATAATGAAACTTTTATTGTGAGAATCATCACGAGTCTTATTGTGAAAGAGCACGACACTTATTACAAGCCTTTTGTTGTGAAAGTCATTCCTTAGTCATTAAAATGGGACTGTTTTTGTGGAAGGTTTTGATGACCGGAGGTCTTACTCCTGATGGCAGTGTTCATAGCAGGACTTTTATTATGAAATTCTCAGCAGTGTTGCCTTGATAATGATCCTAAAATGCTTTTATTGTAAAAGTTTGCCTGTAATGATCGTTAGAGAAATTGTGAAGGATCACAGAAAAACTTTTAATGTGAAGTTTTGTCAAGAATAACACTCATATTGAGAAAATATGAACTTTAGACCACTTTTATTGTGAAGTTTTGAATAGAATGATGACTTTATTTGTGAAGGTCTGTGGGCAACACTTTTAAAAGTAAATGCTTGGTGGTCACTTACTCTTACTTTGTAGTCCCTCCCTACTACCTGTTTTCCTTTTGTTTTCCATCTTTGTACTAAGCAAAGCTACGGTTTTCTTTTTTCATTCTTTGTACTAAGCTAGGCTAACAGTTCTCATTTCTTTTTCATTTTTGAGCCAAGCCAGGCTAACAGTTTCTCTGCGCTTTCAGCAGTTTTCCGATTATTTGCAGTCTCTGTACTAAGCTAGGGTAACAGTTGTCCATCTCTGCGCTAATCTAGGCTAACAGTTTCCCCTTCATTTTCAGTCTTCGTTCTAAGCTAGGCTGACAGTTTTTGTTTTGTTTTCCATCTCTGTGCTAAGCTAGGGATCAGAGTCACGTGACAGTCAGTGTTTGAAGTGTAAGTGAAATTATTTAAATGAATTAAACACGATCAAACAGCCTTCGTGTTTCTCCTGTGTTGAATGGTGCATCTGATAATTAACTTTAAACATAAACATATAAAAGTACAAACAGACAAGCATAAGTGCAATTATAGACATAAATAGAAACATAAATACAGTAAAGACTCTTTGATGGATTAGCCTGGTGGCCATATTGGATGAGGACATGCTTCTTTTCTAATAAAGGAGACCTTTACTGTTGAATTTACAACACATTTTCACCTGGTTTGGTCTGATACAAACAGCAAACATTTCTGTGATCCAAGATAAGCTTAAGATATGTGTCATACTAATTTTAACAACTGTTCAGAAACAGTCCTCCTTTTTCAAATAATACTTGTGAATTTTATCTTCAGCAGCTCACAAAATACTGGATGTCTAATATATCTATATATCTGGATACATATAATTTTTGAAATATTAAGACTTAAGAGAAAAATATTAGATAATACATTTATAATCATTCCACAAGTAACTTCTTTCATCATGTTGTTTATAACATAAAAGTCATAGAATTATAAAAAATGTTAATGGCAGTATGGAAACAAAAAGGACAATGATATGAAAAAATACTTTTAAAAACAGCATTAGAAAACCCAGATAGATATGAAGTATTAAAAGTACTGCAGATTTGAGCCCACAGTTAGCTTCTCATTGATATTGGGGGTAATTTTCTGGTTAAATCCATGGTTCATCAGAACCCAAAGTCACAAAGAGATGGAAACAGTGCCATCTAGTGGTTATAATTGATAACTGGTACCCAACCAGGGGTAGTAATAAAAAAAATGTGTAGGCATCAAATATTACACATTTGTTCAGTATATGTGCATTTTACAAACAGTAAAGTTGACACAGGCTGTAATGATATATAATTATATCCAAAGTCGCAATAATGAGTAAATAACAGGAAGATCTGCTTGGTTGTTAGAATAATTAGTTAAAATTAAAAGCAAATCATAACAAAATGTCTTAGACTTTCAGAAATTATTATAAACTACACTTACTTGCATTCATGACCGGGTTTACGTACACTACAACACGGAAGAAAATGTTGAGGAAGTGAGAAGAGCTCCGATTGGACGATCGGACTCGCGACATAGGTAGCCAATCAGCGAGCAGTTGACACACAATAAATACAGGACGCGGCCTCAGCTTCAACATATTTCTCTTTCGTTCAATTCGAAATAGAATCAACTTCAAAGATGTCAGGACGCGGCGGTGGCGGAAAAGGTGCCGGAAAAGCGCGATCTAAGGCCAGGACTCGCTCCTCCCGGGCCGGGCTGCAGTTCCCGGTGGGCCGTGTTCACAGGCTGCTGAGGAAGGGCAACTACGGGGAGAGAGTGGGCGCCGGGGCTCCGGTGTACCTGGCGGCCGTGCTGGAGTACCTGACCGCTGAGATCCTGGAGCTGGCCGGTAACGCCGCCCGGGACAACAAGAAGACCCGCATCATCCCCAGACACCTGCAGCTGGCGGTCCGCAACGACGAGGAGCTCAACAAGCTGCTGGGGGGAGTCACCATCGCTCAGGGCGGAGTGCTGCCCAACATCCAGTCCGTGCTGCTGCCCAAGAAGAACGAGAAGAAGTAAAGGCTGCCCGGACCGTCTGCTCACACAACGGCTCTTTTAAGAGCCACACACTCCCACATGGAGGGCAACCATCAGAGTACCGTGTCCGTGATGAGATGAACATACACAAAACCTCATTTGAAGCGTGAAATAAGCACATTGACACTCCGGAAGTTACACTTGTAACACAAGGTATCCCAATTGCTTCCCACTTAACCTTTAGTAATGTGTTAATTCAAACACGTCTATTTAATCGCTGATGTTGACAGTAGGATCAAGAAGAACAAGGTTAAAGTGACCTTCGCGTTGTGAATATTCTCCTTCTTGAGTTATTCCATGGTGTAAAATCCCTACGGGTACGCCAGCATTTCTAAACGCTGTCGGTGCAAATTACTTCCCTGTTTTCACAAGTTGAAACTTAAGTAACACTATCAGTTGGCGCCATTTTGACTCCACCCGACCTCAGTTTCATAAACCAACTTTTCACTCGCTCAGCTCAAGTTGCCTTCAGTTAAAGCTTCATTTAAAAAAATAAAACTCAATCGTTTATCGCTGAAGTCGTGAAACGGGTACACTGAAAGGTTTCTCTGAGCTCGTCAAAAGCCAACGCGCTTCTTCTTGTTTGAGGTTTTTTCAATATTACTTCCGCATCGGTGTCAAACATGTTCCAGCAGCTCAGTTTGACAGTTACCGAAGCACTGCGCATGCCCAACTTGACCCGCAGATATCAGCCAATCAGAGAAGGGCAACAGCACAGAAAAATTTACATAAATTCGTTCATAAATACTGCGGCTCGGCTTCTAGAGAGGAATAAATCGGTTTACGATCGATCATCGCAGAGATGCCAGACACGCCGAAAGCCTCCAAGAAGGGCTCGAAGAAGTCCGTCCCGAAGCCGAAGGGCGGCAAGAAGAAGCGTCGCGCCAGGAGGCAGACGTACGGCCTGTACGTGTACAAGGTGCTGAAGCAGGTGCACCCGGACACCGGCATCTCGTCCAAGGCCATGAGCGTCATGAACTCCTTCGTCAACGACATCTTCGAGCGCATCGCCTCGGAGGCGTCCCGCCTGGCGCACTACAACAAGCGCTGCACCATCTCCTCCAGGGAGATCCAGACCGCCGTGCGCCTGCTGCTGCCCGGGGAGCTGGCCAAGCACGCCGTGTCCGAGGGCACCAAGGCCGTCACCAAGTACACCAGCTCCAAGTGAGGAGCCCCCCGCAACCAAAGGCCCTTTTCAGGGCCACTCACTGCTCACGAGGGCGCAACTCCCAAAGCTCACGCACTACATCTACGTTTGTTACATTATTGTCATTAATAAGGCAGAAACTTCTTACTGAATGTCTTCTACACTTTAATGAATGTTTACTTTTTCTGGCATGGCATTAACTTGGAGCCAGATCACTTTAAATTCATGTTCCTGAGTAAAGTTTATGACAAATAATTACAACAGGGTGTGAAATTACAGAAACGTGCTGTGGTTTTATGCTAAAACTGATGTAGTCAAATATTAAATTGTTGATATATTAAATACTTATTACCAGTACTGGTGTCCTTTTATGAGTGGAAATAACATTTGTATAACATATTTGTAACGTCTTTGTAAGTATATATATGTAGTGTGTGTGTGTGTGTGTGTGTGTGTGTGTGTGTGTGTGCGCGCGCGCGCATAGTACATTATTTTATTAAATTTTTTTATGTGGTTCTTTTTACAATTTGCACAGTCCTTTTTTATTTCTTTGTTTTTACTGTGTGTGTGTGTGTGTGTGTGTGTGTGTGTGTGTGTGTGTGTGTGTGTGTGTGTGTGTGTGTGTGTGTGTGTGTGTGTGCTGTGCCAAATACCGCTGCTTGCAACACTAAATTTCTCCACATGGGACAGTCAGTACATGCTTATTCTGATCTTATCTGCTTATCTAATCTGATCCACTCATTGTTAGTCTTTGTTCTCCAGTTTGCTTGGACCTTTTCAGAATTAACAAACTGTGAGTTAGTCTCAGACGATCTCAAAATTAATATTTTAACTTCTCAGTAATTTCCCTGTCGGTTCTTTCTCAGTCTATTCATATGCAAGTTGAGAAGTTTCCTGGATCTCCCTGAATTCATCAGATGAATGGAATCGGCATCAAACCCTTTTCATCTATTTTCCCTTTTTTCTTGTCAAACTGATTCAGAAACTGGCTGAACTTTTACACATTAGATTGAATGGAAGTGCTTGTTTTGAACTGGAAATCTTAATTTCATGGAGAAATATTTTGAACTGACCCTGAACTATTTGATTTGATCTTGAGGGATTTTTGTGTTGTATTCTTTCATCATTTAATTTATGGTTTGAACTATATTCCACATTTATTTTGAAGCAATAATGAAAAAGAAGTCTGGCCTTAAATGATTAGGTGACTTCCTGGTCTTTTCTGAGTAAACCCCATTAAATCCAATTGCATTTTAATTATTACTTACATGCCTTACCTTAATTACCATGCCTTAATTATTACTTTGTGCAAAATAGAATGAATAACAATAGGTAAGATATAAGTAATAGTTAACTACATGCGTTTTTTTTACTTGTCCCCCTGTCCCAAAAAACACATGCTTTTTTTCATAATAGAACTGGCTTTTGTGGTTAGAAAAGATGGACGAATAATAAATTTTTTTATTGATCATTCACAGGATAATATAATAATATAAAGACACAAATCACAGCAGAGCTGCATTTCCAGATGTTTCCAGGACATTTAATGAAAATCAACGTCAACATTTATTCCAAATATACATGTTCAGAAAAACCGAGGTTTTCACCTTCACTGCAGATCAAGTGTGACACAAACTTCTTCTTCTTCTGCAGGATTAATATGCTGCATGTAGAGAACTTTAGTCTCTAAAAACAGTTAAAAAAAAAAAAGAAGAGTCCAAATTTAACAGGAAATTAGGCGTCTTTGCGCCATTTTACCGAAAAAGCAGCTGAAAAGCAGTTTTCTTCTGAGGAACCTCTCCCAAGCAGGTGCGGCTGCTCACTCATTGGTCAAAGTCACACCTGGCGGGAGAATGTGGGCGGAGCGTCGACCGAGCTGAGCTCTGATTGGTCCATATCGGAGCAGCGCGCCATATAGCTGCTCCGCCATTGGAGGGAAAGCTTTTGAAATTTAAATTTTTTTGTATTCTTTTATAAAAGTTTTTTACAAATTCACAAAAAGTAGAAAAACAAGATTCATGAAAATATTCCACAAAGTTAAAACAAATAGCTTTGCTGATCGAGGACAGACAGAAAACCTGCTCTTTTAACTATGTACACATTTCTACACATTACACATTACTATTGATTTACATAATTTAATTCTTCTGCTGCACTGAAGAGAAAGCATTAAAAATGTGGAACACAATAACAGCTCTCACCTGAAATCTTCCAGTGGAACGTTATCAGATGTTGGTGGTTGTCAGGCTACAGGTGGATCCCGGTGTTTTTGGTGGTCTACAGGGGGTTCTTGGTGTTGCTGGTGGTCTACAGGTGGTTCTCGGTGGTCTACAGGTGGTTCTCGGTGGTCTACAGGTGGTTCTCGGTGGTCTACAGGTGGTCTGCAGCTCTTCAGAGGGACCTGTGGTGGCTCTGAAAAGAGCCGTTGCTGTTGGTTTCTGGTGGTTTTACTTCTTGCTGCTGGTCTTGGCCCTGGATCTCTTGGTGGGCGTGGCCTTCCGGCCAGCGCCGCTCTTCTTGGGTCTGACGGTCTTTCTGGGGGGTTTCCCAGTGCTGGTCCTCTTCTTGCTGGGCTTGTTCTTGGTGCTCCTCTTAGTGGACTTCTTAGGGGACGTCTTGGTGGTCTCCTTCTTCTTCCTGGTGGTCTCCTTCTTCTTCCTGGTGGTCTCCTTCTTCTTCCTGGTGGTCTCCGTCCTCTTCTTGACTGACGAGGGTCTCTTGGGCTTGCGGCTCCGGGGCTTCTTGGCTGAGAGCCGTTTCCTGGGCTTGGTGGTCTTTGAGGTCTTGGACTTCCCGTCCTGTTTGGCTTCGAGGGTCTTCTTGGCCAGCACGAAGGAGCCGCTGGCCCCCACCCCTCTGACCTGCTTCAGGACCCCCTTCCGCACCAGCCGGACCAGGGCCAGGTTGATGCGTGTGTTGAGGGCGCGGACGTCCACCCCCCTGCTGAGCAGGACCTTCTTGACGGCCTGGGTGGAGACCCCCCTGCGGCTCTGGCTGCTGCCCACCGCCTCCACGATCAGCTTGGAGAGGGGGGTCCGGGCCTTGCTGGCCCGGGGGCCCCTCTTCTTCTGGGCTTTGACCGGAGCTGCAGCTGCTGTCGCGTCTTCCGTCATGTCTCGTGCGATCGATGAGTCTGTCGGAACCTCCGCGCGCCGCGCGCAACTTATGACGCACATGAGAACCGTGGAGAGAGAAGCGGCCGCCCGCAGCGCGCCGCTCTTTGTGTTTTCTCTCACACGTTTTGCGTTGAAATCCCGCACGAAAGAAGCGCGTGCAGGCGCGCGTGCTGCGGGAGCGGAGAGGAGCGCCCCGGCCCTCCACCCCGGGCCCGTGTCCCTCCTCCGCCCCTCCCTCTCTGCTGCTCGGGGGGCTTCAAACCGCCCACTGCCGCGCTCACGCGGAGCCGCTCGCGGACTCTTCCACGCACGTTTGGCCTCGTGAACGCGACAAAAGAGGCGCGAATAAACGACGGAGCGCGTGTTCCGGTCAGCGGAGGAGTCCGGGGACAGATGCAGAGCGGGCTGGTCCCTGCGGGGGGGCTGCGGGGGGGGAATGGGGGCAGTTGTGGGCGGAGGTAAACACAGAGCGGAGCGGGGCGGAAGACCGAGCCTCAGCTGCAGCTCACCTGATCCGCTCCAGAGGGAACGATTCTACTGCAGCACGACAGAAAACTCCCTGTGAGCAGCAGAAGAGAAGACCTGCTGCTCCTGCCTGTTGATTACATGAGATTCTCTCTTTCTGGGGCCTCAGGTGGGAATTTACAGCTGGTTTAGAGGAGAAGGAGGGTCATCCAGAAAGAGTAAAAGTCAAGACAGATTACTGTTGATTTTCAACACAATGTGCTGTTTTTAATTCACAATGTTAAAAAATACAGAATAAAAATAACTTAAGTAGGATTTATTGACAATACATTAAAAAAACATCAGTATAGACAAATCAATGATATGAAACACAACACAAGCAAGATCTTGTATTAAGAATAAAATAAAATAAAATAAAATAAAATAAAATAAAATAAAATAAAATAAAATGTTTACAGAAATGTGAACACAATACAAAATAAATGCAGAATAATAAATTTCAATGTTTAATTATGTTGTCATCAGCACTATAAACACGATGTAACCTAAAAATGTGCAACATTTTACTCTTATGTTGAATGACAGTTCGATGAAGATCTAATGAGAAACTGTCCAAAATTCATCTATAAGAGAAATGAGCGGCATTATGGGTAAACCCAGGAATCTGGTCTGATCTTTCAGTTGGTTCAATAAAGTGACTCTGAGTCCAAAAGTGAAAGTTGGACATCTGAGCAGGCTGTGATGAGAAGCTAAAATATAGGAGAATGATCAGAAATATTAAGAAATAAAACAAGAAGTGAATCAGAGAGGAACCGTTATCCAGAGTTTACATGATCCAGAAAAGTTACAAGCAGATGTTCAGACTGGAGGATGGTCGTTACTGGTGATAAATAAATAAATAAATAAATAAATAAATAAATAAATAAATAAATAAATAAATAAATAAACGTTTTTGCAATAAAATACCCTGTTTCAGTAAATATTTATGCTTTCAACATAAAATCAGCTGGAATATAAAGGGTGTAACCATCCTCTCAGAAGTGAGGGGGACACATTTTTCACAGGTCTACTGAGTGATTTATCATCCTCGCCCATCTAACTAAACGTGTCTTTGGTGAAGAAGGAACCACATAATTATTCAGTCACTGCACCAGCAGAGTGACTTCAGTTCTTTATTATTCTAAAGTTTCACTGGAAATTATTAAATGGCAAAACTAATCAAGGTGAAGTACAATAGCATCATGAACTGTACCTGCTGCTTTTTAGAACACAAATAATGCAGTAATCAAATACTATCTGGAAAAATAAACTAACTAAAATGTGTCAATATAAACTACATCTTTAAACATTCATGTCAGTTTTTGCTTTTGCTTATCCCAGTTCGGTCCTCAGGCCTCCAGTGCTCCAGCTCCTTTTGCAGAGCTTGATAACCTGCAGGTCATTGAAGTCAGAAGGAAACATATAAAACCTGCAGGATGGGGAGGCCGGAGGAGCGGATTGGGAAAAGCCAATCATTAGCAAGTCACAACATCAGTTCCAGATTTCATTTAGAACTCAGCAGAAGCAATAATAATATAACTCAAATAAAATAAGTTATATTGCAAAAACAAAGTCATTTTGTTGTCGGTCATAGTTAAATAACTATGATGTTAAAGGTGCCTGAAGGAGTTTGCACGTTTTATGCGAAACAGCGCCCCCTGCAGGCCTTGGGCGTAATGCAGCTTAGTGAAACACTCATGCCATGCATGGAAGAGGGGGGCTCCTTCCTTGTTCTTTAAGTAGCGCTCCTGTAAAATTTAAGTTTCTTTTGCCTGGTGGGGTCTGTGCTGGAATTGTGACAGTGCTAGAAGCCAGTCTTTTCTTACTTTCTGGAAGATCCATCCTCAGTACTGCTCAGTTGTTGCCCGTTAAGCATCTGGCGGAGTAATGGCGGACAAAACGAAACTTAAGGAAACCAGGTCAGTGGGAGCAGCATCACATCATTTCTAATTCTCCCCCAAAAAATTCTGGTGCCGGACCGGCACTGCAACTTTCAAGTGACAATTTAGCGCTGTTAGAGGTACTTGCAGTTAATATATCAGGGCACATTGTACACATCATTGAATACTTGTAACATATTTATGGTGGAAAATAAGTATTTCTAAAGTTGAAAAACTCCTTAATGCACCTTTAATGTTTGTGGGTCAAGACCAATGTAAATGAGCAGTCTGTCTCTTCTGGTCTGTGTCCTCTGGTCTGTGTCCCATGTGGAAAGTTTTATTGAGCACAAGTTCTGCACAGAAATGAAAGAGGACTGGTAACATGAAAGGAAGGGAAGTAACGTTGGGAACAACATTCCTTTTCTGATTAACTCTCTTGACATATTGACCTGTATTAACTAGTCATCATTTAGCTGAAACGGTTTGTTTGGGGGGAAAGCTGCAGACTTGCTTCCAGCAGCTCCTCCATCCATCCACAACTGGGCGCTCATGATGCGTTTAATGACAGCTCGGAAAAAAAACCCACTGCTTGTTAATAATGGATTATGTGACTGTAACGGCTGAAGAAAAGTGCCGGGACGGAGGGGACTGACACGAGAAGTGCGGGGAATATGTCCACAGTGTACCCCGCAACAATTACGTCCATGATTATTGGTGTATGATTGACATGTTTGATACAAATTGTGCCAGAAGTACAAAAAAAAAGTGCGTTAAGGGAGGGCACCTTGTAGCCGTCAGAGGAAAAGGCACTTTCCATAAGGACAAAAACTGTTTCTCTTTAAATTCAGTACTCAAGATTAGGTCAAGTCTTCCAGAATGACGAGGATCTGGTTCAGAAAGAACACTGTCACTGCTTCATGTACTTTAATTTGAAATCAACATTCACATAATATCAGAAATGAATAAAAAAAAGTGCAATAAAGGCGGCACCTTGTGGCCATAAGCGGTAACTGCACTTTGTGCAAAATGAAGATTAAGAAAGTATTTTCTTACGTTGCAGTGCTTTTCTTGGAATTGGTTTCAATACTGAACGCTTTTTCTGAAAATAAACCGGATCTGTGTGGGACTTCTTCTCCGAGTCTAAACTTCTGTAGGGAACTGAAGCGCTGTCTGGACCCGAGCCGGACTGGGACTGTGCGCCTGGCCCTGGTCTGGTCCCGTTCCGGATCAGCTTCAGTGACACTGAAAGAACACGTACTGCTCTGCTGCAGCCTGCGGCCCGACGTTCAACGGAGCACGCGCACCTGCAGCAGTGTGTCTCCAGGAAATGAGTATCATCACCGTAAGGGGCGCAAACACGGATTTAATGAGAACTACAGTATGAAATGGTATAAATCATGTGGCATTTCACTGCGGCTGAGCAATGAATCGACGTTATCAGCCTGGTGACTGAAAATAAATATCTATATGTGTGTGCGTGAGCTTTGGAAGTTGCGCCCTCGTGAGCAGTGAGTGGCCCTGAAAAGGGCCTTTGGTTGGGGGGGGGGGCTCCTCACTTGGAGCTGGTGTACTTGGTGACGGCCTTGGTGCCCTCGGACACGGCGTGCTTGGCCAGCTCCCCGGGCAGCAGCAGGCGCACGGCGGTCTGGATCTCCCTGGAGGAGATGGTGCAGCGCTTGTTGTAGTGCGCCAGGCGGGACGCCTCCGAGGCGATGCGCTCGAAGATGTCGTTGACGAAGGAGTTCATGACGCTCATGGCCTTGGACGAGATGCCGGTGTCCGGGTGCACCTGCTTCAGCACCTTGTACACGTACAGGCCGTACGTCTGCCTCCTGGCGCGGCGCTTCTTCTTGCCGCCCTTCGGCTTCGGGACGGACTTCTTCGAGCCCTTCTTGGAGGCTTTCGGCTGATCTGGCATGTTGAGATCTATGATTCCAAACACGGAACAGTGTGCTCTATTTATACAGCAGCTTATTCAAATATCGCTGTGCTGTTGCTCTTCTCTGATTGGCTGATTCGTGAACTTGTCACGTTGAGTGGTTTCAACATGTTCGAAATGTGACACACGGAAGCGATGTGAAATGTTGATTTTCAGGAATTCGGAGAAACGTTTCAGTGTTTTTATGGAACGGAATATTGGCGCGCACGACCACACGTTTTTTTTTAAATCTCGACTCAGTAAGATAAGTTTGAGAGAAAAAGAACTTTCGTTAAAGCGAGTTTGAACTCGGTGACGCATGAAACTGAAGTTATGAAAAGCAAAAATGGCGCTGCTGTTGGAATGACGATAATCTGTTCATCTGTTGGCGCGTTAAGTCACTTAGAAGAAGATAAAATTCAACTATCCTTCCAGTTGTTCAACAGGGTTTAACTGTGGGGACTAATTAAATAAAACGCTGATTTAAAAGTGGTGTAAGTACCAAAACGTCATTAATCCAAGAGTCAAATTGCGAAAAGAATGTATTTTGTCGTTATATATGGGATATTAACTTCGTATAAAACGTGAACCTGTAAGTAAAAACAGATTCAAAAATTTATATTTGCGTTCAAACATTATTTTCTGAACTTTTGTCAACAGCAGTGCACAAAATTCGTTATATATAACAATATATAAATGAGAAATTAAAAAAAAAGTGTTTAGGTACTGTTAGCTGTTGGGAATATAAAAAGATATTCTGATGTACCTTTTAGATCTAAATCATAAGAAAACATGGTGAACAAATTAAGATGTTTATGAATTTGACATTTGATTTTAGGATTAAGATTGTGCGTCTGTGACAGATAGTTTAAATTACTGAATCACAAAAAGTCGATTGTCACCACATGAAGGCGTGTAGTAAGGCATTTTTATAAACAGAATATGTGTTAAGATAGTAAAAGTAATGAATAATGAATGAGTGATTCGAGATTAATGAACGATGGCTGTTAATTTTCACTGGGAGTCCGAGTCGCCTCCTTACAGAGACAGAAAGTGTCAGTAATAACACTGATGGCTGTCAGCAGGATGTTTGTCCTCCATGTGGGAGTGTGTGGCTCTTAAAAGAGCCGTTGTGTGAGCAGAGGATCCGGGCAGCCTTTACTTCTTCTCGGTCTTCTTGGGCAGCAGCACGGCCTGGATGTTGGGCAGCACTCCGCCCTGAGCGATGGTGACTCCCCCCAGCAGCTTGTTGAGCTCCTCGTCGTTGCGGACCGCCAGCTGCAGGTGTCTGGGGATGATGCGGGTCTTCTTGTTGTCCCGGGCGGCGTTACCGGCCAGCTCCAGGACCTCCGCCGTCAGGTACTCCAGCACGGCCGCCAGGTACACCGGAGCCCCGGCGCCCACTCTCTCCCCGTAGTTGCCCTTCCTCAGCAGCCTGTGAACACGGCCCACCGGGAACTGCAGCCCGGCCCGGGAGGAGCGGCTCTTCGACTTTGCACGGACCTTTCCGGCACCTTTTCCGCCACCGCGTCCAGACATTTTCAAGAGTTATAGTTTCTTTGATTTATGCGAATAGAAGAAATATTGCTTGAATGAACCTGAGAGTTGCTTCCTGTATTTATTGTACGACAGCTGCTCGCTAATTGGCTGGCTCTATCGCAAATCCGACCGTCCAATCAGAGCTCTTCTCGCGCTCCCGCTCAACTGACGTTGAACTTCTCATAAGCTTTAATGAAACACGATTTTTTTTTTAATTCAATGCAATAAATAATATTTGCTGTTGATAAAATGATCACAATTCAACAACATATTTATATCGAACATTATTTATTCATAGCTCATTATTTAAATGCAATCTGAAGGCCACTTTTTATTATTCATGCAATCTCATGCTGTTTTTTTTTATATAGGCTATGTTAGGGCTGTCGAAAGATTATTTTTTTAAATCATAATTAATCACATTTTTCCACAGTTAATCACTATTAATTACCTTTTGAATTGCATTTTAAAAATGATGTTCTGCATATGAAGGCAGTTTTCAGCCCATAATGTAAAACATTCATCAGTCCAAAAGCTGAATTTAGTCATTGTCGAAGGCTCATCAGAGCGACTTCCTGCAGCCACTGATCTCTGACAAGAGCGTATTTATGGAATCAAAGTATTTCTTTTTTCACCATGTTGGATTTCCTTTCAACATAAAGTGCCATGTAGACGAACTTAATGCAATTTCTCTGTTAGAAGTACAGTTTTCAAACCGAAAAAAGACGAAATCCTAATTATGTGATTAGTCACGATTAAAAAATTAAACATTAGTCATCCCAACATTGATTAATCACAATTAATGCGATTTAACTCTGACAGCCCTAAAATGTATATTTTCCTGTCATCTACTCTTATCTGTATGTTGAAAAAAATGTTCAAAAATTTACAACTACTATGAAATGTATTATCAATATTATTACTATTTTCAAATATAAATGTAGGCAGAAAGTTTCCAGTTGTGTTGGATATTTAGGTGTTATAACACTGCGATGGGCTGTGCAGATACCGGTATGTAGAAGTGTGTGTTTAGAAATCCAGAAGAGTTGTGTGTACAAGGAGGAATCGTCTCAACTCGAGAGCAGTGGAACGACTTGATTATGAACAGTCTCTTTGCGCAAGCACGTTCACTACCACTTGTTACAGATAAAGAGGAAAATAAACAGCAACAGTCTTGAGCCTGGTTAATGACATTGTTAAAATCTAAACAAAAATAGACATGTAGATGTAGTGCGTGAGCTTTGGGAGTTGCGCCCTCGTGAGCAGTGAGTGGCCCTGAAAAGGGCCTTTGGTTGCGGGGGGGGGGGGGGGGGGCTCCTCACTTGGAGCTGGTGTACTTGGTGACGGCCTTGGTGCCCTCGGACACGGCGTGCTTGGCCAGCTCCCCGGGCAGCAGCAGGCGCACGGCGGTCTGGATCTCCCTGGAGGAGATGGTGCAGCGCTTGTTGTAGTGCGCCAGGCGGGACGCCTCCGAGGCGATGCGCTCGAAGATGTCGTTGACGAAGGAGTTCATGACGCTCATGGCCTTGGACGAGATGCCGGTGTCCGGGTGCACCTGCTTCAGCACCTTGTACACGTACAGGCCGTACGTCTGCCTCCTGGCGCGGCGCTTCTTCTTGCCGCCCTTCGGCTTCGGGACGGACTTCTTCGAGCCCTTCTTGGAGGCTTTCGGCTGATCTGGCATGTTGAGATCTATGATTCCAAACATGGAACAGTGTGCTATATTTATACAGCAGCTTATTCAAATATCGCTGTGCTGTTCCTCTTCTCTGATTGGCTGATTCGTGAACTTGTCACGTTGAGTGGTTTCAACATGTTCGAAATGTGACACTCACACGGAAGCGATGTGAAATGTTGATTTTCAGGAATTCGGAGAAACGTTTCAGTGTTTTTATGGAACGGAATATTGGCGCGCACGACCACACGTTTTTTTTTTTTAAATCTCGACTCAGTAAGATAAGTTTGAGAGAAAAAGAACTTTCGTTAAAGCGAGTTTGAACTCGGTGACGCATGAAACTGAAGTTATGAAAAGCAAAAATGGCGCTGCTGTAGGAATGACGATAATCTGTTCATCTGTTGGCGCGTTAAGTCACTTAGAAGAAGACAAAATTCAACTATCCTTCCAGTTGTTCAACAGGGTTTAACTGTGGGGGCTAATTAAATAAACCGCTGATTTTAAAGTGGTGTAAGTACCAAAACGTCATTAATCCAAGAGTCAAATTGCTAAAAGATTGTATTTTGTAGTTATATATGGGATATTGACTTCATATAAAATGTGAACCTGTAAGTGAAAAAAGAGATTCAGAAATGTATATTGGCATTAAAACATGTTCAGAATTTTTCTCTACAGCAGTGCACAAAATTCACTATAGATACAAGAAAATATGAAAGATAAATCAAGCAGTGTTTAGTCAGAAATACTGTTTTAGTAGTTGGGAATATAGAAAGATAATGAAATGTACTATTTAGTTAAGTCATAAGGAAACATGATGAACAAATTAAGGTATTTATGAATTTGAGAAATGAAAGGATTTAAGTTTACCGTCATAGATGCACAGTTAGAGTAACAAAGTTGTTTGGCGCCACATAATAAAGTGTAATAAGGCATTGTTATAAACAGAATGTGTTAAAATAGTAAAAGGTAATAATGAATGAGTGATTCGAGATTAATGAACGACGGCTGTTAATTTTCACTGGGAGTGTGAGTCGCCTCCTTACAGAGACAGACAGTGTCAGTAATAACACTGATGGCTGTCAGCAGGATGGTTGCCCTCCATGTGGGAGTGTGTGGCTCTTAAAAGAGCCGTTGTGTGAGCAGACGGTCCGGGCAGCCTTTACTTCTTCTCGTTCTTCTTGGGCAGCAGCACGGACTGGATGTTGGGCAGCACTCCGCCCTGAGCGATGGTGACTCCCCCCAGCAGCTTGTTGAGCTCCTCGTCGTTGCGGACCGCCAGCTGCAGATGTCTGGGGATGATGCGGGTCTTCTTGTTGTCCCGGGCGGCGTTACCGGCCAGCTCCAGGACCTCCGCCGTCAGGTACTCCAGCACGGCCGCCAGGTACACCGGAGCCCCGGCGCCCACTCTCTCCCCGTAGTTGCCCTTCCTCAGCAGCCTGTGAACACGGCCCACCGGGAACTGCAGCCCGGCCCGGGAGGAGCGAGTCCTGGCCTTAGATCGGGCTTTTCCGGCACCTTTTCCCCCAGCGCGTCCAGACATCTTTGAAGTTTATTCTGTTTCGTTTTGATCGAAAGAGAAATATGACGAAGTGGATGCAGCTTCCTGTATTTATTGTGTGACAGCTGCTCGCTGATTGGCTGCCTCTGTCGCAAGTCCGACCGTCCAATCACAGCTCGTTTCGTTCTCCCGCTGAGTCTTTAGGAAATTCTATCCTTACCAGAATTAATAATCTTTTTTAAATTACTCTGGTGTTTAACCGTAATAGAAATAAGTACTGTTTTTTATTTTTCTTAAAGGGTTAAATAGCCATTAGATGAGATTAGATTAGATTAGATTAGATTAGATTAGATTATTACACATTTTATTTATCACAATTCTATACGCACACATACACAATACATACACAATAAACACTTTAAAATACTATTAACACTGTAATAACATTAACATTCAGGGGTTTGCAGCAGAAGTTTGAAAAAAATCTATAATAAATTTAAAATAAACTTGTTTATGAAGATAAGCTGTAAAATGAGATTCAAAAGAGATCAGGAATTGAAAGCTTCTGATGTTGGATTCGAGGGAGGTATGGTTTATTAACTTGTAATAAACAACCTGAAGTCTGAATCACTTTTGAATATTAATGTTATCAAAATTATGTGGTATCTATATATCTAACATTATTAATTTTTCACAACTTATCGTTTGAATGAAGCCTGAATACAGATTTTTTTTTATGCAGGTATTCTAAGGCTGTTTAAATGTATTTATGCCTCACCTTCCTTTTTACGCTGTCAATAATATTGTCAACAAATCTATTACTGTTGTTACAGTATGCATATGATGTTTTCAAACTGATTACATTTATCTCGACAGCTCAGGAGTCTGAATATGACCACACAGTTAATTTCCTTGTGGTCGATGTTCAAGCGTTAGTCTTTATGTGCTCATCTTGCGATGTTATGCTGTCAATCAGGCACACATTAATCCCATTTCATCACATTCTCCCGCAAATAACACTGAGAAATGGACAGACTTTAAAATTTGGATTTTTACTGTTTCCTCCAATGATGGAGCAGCTTTGTGGCGCGCTGCTCTGCTCTGGACCAATCATCGCTCAGCTGAGTCGACGCTCCGCCCACATTCTCCCGCCAGCTGTGACCCTGACCAATCAGTGAGCAGCCTCACCTCGCGTAAAACGTTACTGAGGAGAAGGTTTTGTGGTTTCGTTTTGATCTAATCATTGATATTAGCTTCATATTGTCCGTGGAATACAAAGATGCAGAGTTTTATTTTAAATGTTTACTTCACACATTATCTCCACAGCACAAGTTATTACTTGATTATCACTGGAACTTTTTGACGAAATTCCCTGAAATATGAACTGCATCCCCACTGCCATAAATGTCTTTTTATTTTCTACCCTGTAGGATCAGTACAGTTAAACTTTGATTGATTCTGATTGTCTTTTTTATTTACAGGAAGAACAAATTTGGACTGTAAATCGTTCAGAAAAAATCAATAAGAATTCTAGGTCTTACTTCATGGATGAGAATTGAAATAAATGGTCTGAGTCCTCGCGGCAGCTTGGTGAGTAGTGAACAGCGACACCTGGTGGATAAAGAAAAGAAAGTGGACAATCTTATTAAAAGTACGGGATGTTTAAAATATAACAGCACGATTCAGTCAGACTGATTCAACCTCCTCAACTCCACACACTGAGGCCTGACGGTTGTTTTCAGAATGATCATGGTAATTCAGTTTAGTTTATCTGACTATAAACCTGAATCATCAGGTATAGTTTATGATGCCATTTGATCTTATCTTGACGAGTTTTGCCATTAAATGAAATGATGTGTCTTATTACCTGTCAATGTGTCACTTCCATGTGTGCCCAGTAACTATTTGCTGATAGGAATGATGTTCACTGAACATTTTATTGTTATAATTTGGCTATTCGTGATCTGGCTTCTTCCCTGTAGATGTTTCAGGGTCATTTTGGCAACTTAATCAGAGATTTCCAGTTGAACTTTAGAATTTGTTGGGATAAAGTATAAATAACTCAAGTCACTCTGGTGCTGTGACTGAATGATTATGTGGTTCTTTGATCACCAAATGAATGCGAGAGGAATTCAACACAAGTTCAACATAAGGAAAAATGTTGCACATAAGTAGGCTGCATTATAGTGCTGATGACAACATAATTGTACCTTGACATTTATTATTCTGCATCTATTTTTCTTTGTATTGTGTTCACATTTCTGCAAATATTTTATTTTATTTTATTCTTAATATAAGATCTTGCTCATATGTTGTGTTTCATATGTTTCATATCGTCTCTATACCGATTATGTTTTTTTAATGTATTGTCAAAACATCATATATTTATACCTATAACTTATTTTCATTGCATATATTCTATAACATTGTTAAAAATAGCACATTGTGTTGAAATTCAACAGTAATCTGTCTTGACTTTTACTGGATGACCCTCCTTCTCCTCTAAACCAGCTGTAAATTCCCACCTGAGGCCCCAGAAAGAGAGAATCTCATGGAATCAACAGGCAGGAGCAGCAGGTCTTCTCTTCTGCTGCTCACAGGGAGTTTTCTGTCGTGCTGCAGTAGAATCGTTCCCTCTGGAGCGGATCAGGTGAGCTGTGGATCAGCTGAGGCTCGGTCTTCCGCCCCGCTCCGCTCTGTGTTTACCTCCGCCCACAACTGCCTCCATTCCCCCCCCGCAGCCCCCCCGCAGGGACCAGCCCGCTCTGCATCTGCCCCCGGACTCCTCCGCTGACCGGAACACGCGCTCCGTCGTTTATTCGCGCCTCTTTTGTCGCGTTCACGAGGCCAAACGTGCGTGGAAGAGTCCGCGAGCGGCTCCGCGTGAGCGCGGCAGTGGGAGGTTTGAAGCCCCCCGAGCAGCAGAGAGGGAGGGGCGGAGGAGGGACACGGGCCCGGGGTGGAGGGCCGGGGCGCTCCTCTCCGCTCCCGCAGCACGCGCCCCTGCACGCGCTTCTTTCGTGCGGGATTTGAACGCAAAACGTGTGAGAGAAAACACAAAGAGCGGCGCGCTGCGGGCGGCCGCTTCTCTCTCCACGGTTCTCATGTGCGTCATAAGTTGCGCGCGGCGCGCGGAGGTTCCGACAGACTCATCGATCGCACGAGACATGACGGAAGACGCGACAGCAGCGGCAGCTCCGGTCAAAGCCCAGAAGAAGAGGGGCCCCCGGCCCAGCAAGGCCCGGACCCCCCTCTCCAAGCTGATCGTGGAGGCGGTGGGCAGCAGCCAGAGCCGCAGGGGGGTCTCCACCCAGGCCGTCAAGAAGGTCCTGCTCAGCAGGGGGGTGGACGTCCGCGCCCTCAACACACGCATCAACCTGGCCCTGGTCCGGCTGGTGCGGAAGGGGGTCCTGAAGCAGGTCAGAGGGGTGGGGGCCAGCGGCTCCTTCGTGCTGGCCAAGAAGACCCTCGAAGCCAAACAGGACGGGAAGTCCAAGACCTCAAAGACCACCAAGCCCAGGAAACGGCTCTCAGCCAAGAAGCCCCGGAGCCGCAAGCCCAAGAGACCCTCGTCAGTCAAGAAGAGGACGGAGACCACCAGGAAGAAGAAGGAGACCACCAGGAAGAAGAAGGAGACCACCAGGAAGAAGAAGGAGACCACCAAGACGTCCCCTAAGAAGTCCACTAAGAGGAGCACCAAGAACAAGCCCAACAAGAAGAGGACCAGCACTGGGAGACCCCCCAGAAAGACTGTCAGACCCAAGAAGAGCGGCGCTGGCCGGAAGGCCACGCCCACCAAGAGATCCAGGGCCAAGACCAGCAGCAAGAAGTAAAACCACCAGAAACCAACAGCAACGGCTCTTTTCAGAGCCACCACAGGTCCCTCTGAAGAGCTGCAGACCACCTGTAGACCACCAGCAACACCGAGAACCACCTGTAGACCACCAGCAACACCGAGAACCACCTGTAGACCACCGAGAACCACCTGTAGACCACCGAGAACCACCTGTAGACCACCAGCAACACCAGGAACCACCTGTAGACCACCGAGAACCACCAACACCTGCAGATCCTCCTCTGCTATGTGCATCCTCACTCTCAGTATTTTCATAAATAATATTTTTATTATTAAATAAAAATGACTGAAGGGCTGAAAAAGACTTTAACCAGTTTTAAACACAGACTAGTCTTCATTTGAATTTTTCATTTTTTTTTTAATTCAAAATGTGTTTTGTTCCGTAAATCCAACACAATTAGATATTTTCGTCTTTAGATTGGATTCCATAAATCCAGGAAGATTTGTTGAAAGTGTGAAACAGTTCTTTTGATCCTCCACCTCTCACCTTTATTGGAACCTTTCACTTTTGGAATGAGAACAAAGTTAGTGGCTCAGTCAGTGAAGTGTCCTTTGATTCGTGCACGGACATGAAAACATGTCAGACAGTCTTCTGTATGTCTGGGATCAATACCTCTGAGCACGTGGGGAGTGTCAGTGGGATCCGTGTCAGAGCGGATGAGGAGAAGAGAGAGCAGCCTGTCAGGGCAGGACAGGCCGCGGGGGTCAACTGTCGCTTCTGGGAATGTTGCTCAACTGCCTCTGCAGGAATCTTCCCGCCCTGCCCGGAGACTCTGAGCTTAGTCACTCCCAGACTGCGACCTGCCCAGGAAAACAAGCTGCAGGAAGCCTCACCTCACTTCCGTTTCAGACTACCACAATAAAACGTTGACAGGGCGGGAGAAAACCTCCAGCCAGGTTAGACACGTTCACCACTGTGGATAAAAAAGAACTTTTCTTTGCAAAAAAGAAAAAAATCAACTCAAATATAGAACACAGAATGAAACCTCCCTCCCACCTGCTGCCTTTTCTAAATGTTTTTCTCTTTATGCAAAGTGTCAGATACATAGAAAGAGACATCTAATTACAATTTGGTTATAAAACGCGTTAACATGAGGAGACTGGGCCTTGAAAGCATTCATTCAGAGTTATTAAGCACCAATACTAATGACAAGCAGTAAAGCAAACGGTGTAGTTTCCAACAGGAGGACAATGTCTCATAAGGTTTAAGTTTGGAGGAAACCTTACACAAAATTTCAAAATGCTCATTTATTCCTCTAGCGAGGTTCTCAGTTGTAAAACAAAATTTAAATAAAGATGCAATGACAGGTCGCTGTTTTTCCTCCATAATAACACTGAAACATCCATTCCAGAGTTTACATTTCAAACACAAACTGCTTTTGTCTTTGACAATCGCTACATTTAAACTTTGGAACATTCTCGCGCGCTGAAATCAAGCGATCACTCTCATCCTCGCGCCTGTCCGCATGGAGGCTCTCTGTTTATTCTAACATGAAGGAATCTGCCGGCACGCGGAGCTGAACGGGGTCAGGGGGATTAGCCCCCCCTCTGGCTGTAATCTGCTCGGTCCTGCCGCGCTCTCACTGTGAAGGCGCCGCTTCCAGAGCGCGCGCCGGCGCGCCAGCAGCTTGGACTTTGGCTTCCAGCCGGACTTTGGCTCTGGACTTGACCCCCGTCACGTGGAGCGGCACACGGCGGAGCACCGGGGCAGAGATGAGCGACCTGTGGGTCTCCCTGGCCGTGGTGGGGGTCGCGGTGCTCCTCAGCGAGGCGATCCGCCGCGCGGCCGCGCGTCTTTTCCCCGGCGCGTGCTGGATCTACCTGCTGGAGGCGGCGTCCACCTTCCAGCTCTGCTGCTGCACGCACGAGCTCAAGCTGCTGGGGGAGACGTCCGGGCTGGATCTGTCGGTCGGCCTCACGCTCACCTACACCGTGACGGTCGTGCACCTGTGGACGTTCCGCGAGGCGACCTGTAACCCCGCCGGGGTTCTGGAGAGCGTCTGCCGCGGCGCCAGAGGCGTGCGCGCGGCCGGCGCCGTCGTCGCCTGCCAGGTCGCGGCCGCGATAGCCGCGCGGCACTTCGTCGCGTCCGTGTGGTCGCTGGGGCTCTCGGACGTCCACGAGGGGCACCGGAAGATCGGGTTCCGGTGCTCCGACCCGCTGGGGGGCACGGTGCTGCAGGCCGCCGCCGTGGAGATGGCGTACGCCTTCACGCTCCAGGCCGCGGTCACGCAGCTCCACAGGATGGACAAGAAGCTGCGGCCGCACTTCCTCTCCGCGGTCATCACCGCGCTGGTGTACGCAGGTAGGACACCGACCGCATCCGGAACATCTGCCGGGTCAGACAGTTCAGAGAATCAGAGGCAGAGGAGAAAGAGGTCAGCTGGAGGGTCAGGAGCTGACCGACTCTCCCGCTGACCCTGGTGACCTCTGGATCCTGCTCTTATCGCAGTGATATCGGATCTGCAGGTCAAAGTGTCTCAGTCTGTGTTTCGGACTGACCCTGAGCTGCAGACTTCATGGATTCGTGATCCTCTGTTTTCAGCCGAGCTGCCGCACGTGCTCCCTCACTCCGTTTCCCTCTCTCCCCCCGCAGATGGAGGCATTTCGGGCGCCGTCTTCAACCCGGTGCTGGCCTTCTCCGTGCAGTTCCCCTGCAGCGGACACACCTACCTGGAGTACTGCTTGGTGTACTGGCTGGGGCCCGTGCTGGGTAAGACCAGTCTCACCGCCACCGGGGGAGGGAGGGCTGAAGCTTCAAGACTTTACAGTCAGAATAAAGATGCACATTACATAATCGTATGCTTTGCAAACTGGCATAAAACTGAAAAAAACTCATTCATGACCTTTTTTTTATGATTGTAGAACCATTACTGCGTACTGCTGTGCTGCTGTACAGTGTTTACATTAAAAGAGCATTAACTATGTCCTACTGACTGGGTGTGTTAAAAATAGTCCGTTTCTGTGTAAACTGCTGCCATCCCAGAAACATTTGTATTTTTTTAAGATAACTCCACCAGTCAGGTGTTTTCACTGGAGGCGTTGTGGTGTAGACGAGGCCGACGTGGATTATTATCAAGCACTGGGTTCCGCCATGTTTTCCCAGGCTTGGCGAGCTGCATCCTGCTCCTGGAGAAGATCATCCCCTTCCTGTCTGGAAGGGGCGGCGTGAGGCTGGGCGCCGCCGCGGCGCAGAAGCAGAAGACCCAGTAACAGCTGCCGGTTCCACGTCGACGTGCCTTCACCGTGAGAACGGCGAGTCCAGGAGTCCAGACGCCAGTGTGTTTCCTGCTGAAGCACTGAATGTGGCCTGGAAGCCTCTTTCGATCAACACCAAGCTGCTGCGTTTGCTTTTCTCCGGCGGGTTCGGTTGCGGAGAAGCACTCTGACGTTCTCTCCAGACTTTCCTTCATGCTGACAGTCGTGATCACGGGAAAGAACCGCGGCCGAATGCTCCTGAGGGCTGGAGGAGCAGGACCAGGCTCACTCTGACGTGTCGGAGGCTGTCTGTGTTCAGTCAGCTCAGGGATTGATTGAAGTTGATTGAAGGGGAAAAGCACAAACTGCTGCTGTAACTCAGTAATCATACCAATGATTTCAGCCTGAAAGACCAAAGCTCTGCTGTCTGTTAAATTATGATTCTGCTGTTTGTTTCTTGTCAATGCTGAGAGAATAATTCACTCTGGGATCATGTTGGGTATATGTCTCTGATTTCTTCTCCATGGAAAAAAAAAATGTCTGAATGAATGATATTAACTGACAGCCTCAAATACCTCAAAACATTTGTATTTTAATTATGAATATAATCATAAGTGGGCTTTCAGGTACTGATGTGATTTAAATCCATTTTTTAGCATCCTGACTGGAAGTTTTCCAATAAAATGATCTATTTATCAAAGTTTCATATCAAATTAATCCATCCTGAAAGGTCTCCAGCTCTGCATTTCCTGACAGAACCAGCCAGTGAAAGACGCTAAACAGCATCGTTCACCTGCAAACACAGATTAATCAGATTAAACATGAATCATTTGACTGCACTGCTTTGTTCTAATCTGGTCTCAAGGGAATCAAATGCTCAAGTTTCAGTTCACTTAAAGCTAGGGTAGGTGATGTTGTCCAAAAGCAATTTTAGTCATACTGAGTGAAATGCTCCTTGCCCCCTGGGAGAAGTCAATACATTATGTGGACGGAAAAAAGTGCAGAAAAAATCTGACCACTGTAGCGGCCACAGGAGTGTAAAAACTCCGACCAATCGTAAGGCGCGGACCGCTCTTAAAGGAATACTCCGAAGACTTTGGACCCACGCCCTATCCCGATCATTTACAAAGTGAGATAAGCTCATAAATACCTTTTTGTGTCCGTTCATCCAGTGCCTGGCTAACAGCTGTTAGCATCGTAGTTAGCTTAGCTCAACTACGGCAGGTGAAGAGGAGACAGAGCCAGACTGAGAAAGTGGACAAAATCCTCCTTCCAGTGGTCCAGGGCACGGCGTATTAGCACGCGAAGTAAATCCGTATGGTTATAAAGCATTTTAAAAGACGTATTTTTTTTTTCAATCCGTTAAAATGATTTTTCGATCCACACAGACCTGCGCATGCGCAGTGCTCCGCGGAAGGATATACCAGAGCACAGCAGTAGAAGCCATAGACTCAGCCGCTGTGCGCCTGGTATATCCTTCCGCAGAGCACTATGCTTGTTCAGTTTTGTGTGTATCAAAACGCTATTTTAAGGGATTGAAAAGAAAACACGTCTTTTAAAAAGTTTTATAACCATTCGGATTTACTTCGCCATTCCCTGGACCACTGGAAGGAGGATTTTGTCCACTTTCTCAGTCTGGCTCTGTTTCCTCTTCACCTGCCGTAGTTGAGCTAAGCTAACTACGATGCTAACAGCTGTTAGCCAGGCACTGGACCAACGGACACAAAAAAGGTATTTATGAGCTTATCTCACTTTGTAAATGATAGGGATAGGGTGTGGGTTCAAAATCTTCGGAGCATTCTTTTAAGGAACCAATCAAATCCCTTTAACGTTCTACCAGCCCCCTGCGCGTACATTTCAATGGCGTGCACTGGCCCTGGTTCAGAGCGCGCGTTGCCAAGGCGCTCGCGGCTCGCGTGAAAAATAGAAGGAAGCGGAGCGGGCGCGCTGCGCTCCTATGCGCGTTGTGTGCGGCAGTCAGAAAGGTTAATAACATTGGAGGCGATCACAAACTCCGTGCGCGTGGCGCCTCCGCGTCCAGTGCGTTCGCTCCCAACAGGAGCTCCTCCAATGGGGTAGGAGCTGGGCGGAGCCTTGGGAGATGCTACATTTGTGCTACATGCTAAGTTTTCCAAGATTGCCGACCCTAGCTTTTAAGAATTTATTAACTCTTTAACATTCAACAAAAAGAATTTTCTGACAGCACTGGTAAGAGAGCTGGACCGAGACACAGGCTGTCAGAGGTCAGAGGTCATCTCAGTGATGGCTCTCCAGTGACTTGGATGTAATCGGGTTTCAGAAGGTCGAAGTTTCAGTAACAAAACAGAGTTTCTTCAGGAAAAGGACATTAAAAAAATCCTTCAAATGAAAACCCTGAAGGTGAAGAAACCTGTAAATCTCCTTCCTGAGGTCTGGATTCTCCTCACCTTCCAGAAACAGCTGAGTCCACATGGTAGCCGTTACATAACCTGACCCCCCCCCCCCCCCCCCCCCCCCCCCCCTCCTCCTGATTTCACTCTCGGACTTTAACAGGCCCTCGTCTGTTCGCTGCAGCCATGATTCTTCACACACAGGAGACACGTGATCGCCGTGCGTCCGCCTGCAGTCTGTCCATGAACCCTGCAGCAGGACGATCGCTGGAGGACTTCCTTTACATCTCTGTCCTTCAAAGCCGGTACAAAAGCCACGCATTAGAAAATGAGGCACTTCAGTCACAGAAATACTGTGAAATAACACCAAGAGCGTTAACACTCGTGTTCAGTACAGTCAGCGTCCCTGATCAAACCATCTGATGCACTTTGCCCTGGAAGGTGTGAGATCCTCGCTGCTGCAGGACTTTCTATAAGTGACGACACCTTCCTGTAACATTCAGGATCATTATTCAGTGATTTAATATTCTCTCGCTCCTCTTGATATTGAGGGATGGGAATGTTTCATGTCACTGGGGGAGAACTGAAAATGTTTGGATTACAATTTAGGTGCAGATTATCACTTCATTACTTTTCAATAGAACTGACAAGAATCGCTCATTTCCTCATCAGCCAGACACATTTCAAGTTTTACAGTCCTCTCACCACAATGTGGACGACAAACTGTCCTCTAGTGTGGCATCAAGGATCAATGGGTGGTGAAGCTTTGATCAGAAACGTGACGCTTGTCCTGCAGCTCAGGTCTGAATCCCCTCAGCAGCTCTCTGCCGGGTTCCCTGTGAGCCTGGCAGTGTTTACGACGGCAGCTCAGCCTTTTCTCTCTGGGCCCGAGTTTACTGCAGCGCAGCATGAAACAAAAGGCCAAGGGGACGTCCACAAACACTTTTAGCTCCTGGAGTGGAGCTGTCGCCAGACTGAAATATCTCAAACAGCCAGCGGACGACCTTGCAGCAGAACTGTCTTCCTCCATTAGAGCTCACGCCTCTATTTGTGGTTCTTCACAGCCTGGTGTCTGAAGAGACGGTGATCCAGGCCTTCAGCAGGTCTCAGCTGGATCTCTGGGTTTCTCCTCAGTCCTCCCTCTCACTCCCCTCTTTGCTGACCTGCTGTCTGATGTTCATTGCCTGCATAGTAATTTGGTGGAGGACAGAACTGTTCCAATCAGTGTGTTAGACTTCATTGTTTCAATGCTTTATTTTGCACTGAAGCTTTAAATCAGCTGACAGTGACTGTATATTAAATCATGAGTTACCTGTTTTCCAGCTGTTGGTATTCATAATGTTGCTCATTTTCTGATCACAAGGATCACACCTCCCATGTTATTTGTGATCTCATTTCTCTGTTTTGTCCAGGTGAATGGAAGCGGTCAGTTGTTTTCACATGATTCACCTTTTCCTCTCCACGCTGCCACGTAGCTGATAGTCTCTGACAACAATCTGTCGAATCATACGAAATGATCTTTATATTCGCTTTTTCACAGCCATGCTATTGAATCAAAATCAAGAAATAGAGTTGTCCTTATCAACAGAGAATAAAGAATCTTAAACCACATTCCTGTTCAGTAGTGACATAGATATTTTAAAATTAATGGACAAATGAGGAATGGATGTAAAGTAAAGCTGGTATTAAATGGACCAGCAAAAGACAATAAACAGCTATTTTTATTGCTGAAATGTGTCTAACAATACATCAAACAAACACAACAGTCTACACAGAAATCCTAAATATGTACAAGAAACTTATTTTCTGAAGTTCTTAAATAAAAAATTTGCAGCAACAGTCATTGAACAAGAGAAAGATATTTTATCAACGTTATAACTGTAAACAAGAAATAAGTTCATGCCACCTAATTTGGATTATATATGTAAAGGAATAACATTCCATATTGAAGTGCGTTTTTTATACAATTAATCTTAAATGTATTATTCAGAGTCAAAAATCCAGAAAGTGAAGCCACCACGGTCACAGACTGGAGGCCCAGAGAAAACTCCAACAGGAATTTGGTTTTCATCTTTCAAGAACCGTGTGGTGTCATCTGCCAGGTGAGTAGTGATTAGTTCCCCGTCTGGCAGAGAAAGTCCTTCAATCAGAAGAGACATGGCGAGGCCGGACAACCTGGATTTATACCAGGGGACAGACTAAATCTAGGGGGACGTCCCACCAGTTTAATGGAGCTGTTACTGTTCATATGGGTGGGGTTTTTATAGCAGAGGAGAAATAATTACCAAAGCAAGAATGAAATTGTGTTCAACGTATCGAAGGCCTTATAAACGTCTAAGAACTAAATACGAGGGGGTACCGGAAAAAAACGGACAGTGGTTATAACTTTCAATGTGTTTAATTGTAACAATTTTTCAAAGCTGTCGCCTTCAAAGTAATCCCCGCTGGTTTGAATACACCGTTGCATCCGTGTTTTCCAGCTTTCAAAGACGTTTGAAAACCCGTGCGTATTGATCCCGTTCAGTGCGTCCTTCGATTTTTGTTTAACCTCCTCGACGTCCTCAAATCTCCGCCCCTTCAGCTCTTTCTTCATTCTTGGGAAGAGAAAAAAGTCACAGGGGGCTATGTCCGGCGAATAGGGTGGATGAGGCAGCAGGATCATCCCTTTTTCTCCAGGAACTGCATTACGCGCAGGGCCCGGTGCGCCGGCACGTTATCGTGGTGCAGCCACCACTCGCCATCCCGCCAAAGCTCCGGACGCTTCTGCCTCACTGCTTCTCGGAGCCGCCTCAGGACTTGGATGTAGTGGTCCTGGTTAACAGACTGCCCAGGCGGCACAAACTCACTGTGTTCGGCTTCCAGAAAAAAGATCCTCGCGGATCTTTTCCTGCATGCATGAGGATGCGGGTCGTCCGGAGCAGGGCTGGTCTTCAATGGACATTTCGCCCCTTTTAAAGCGCCCATACCACTCGAAAACCTGCGTTCTCCCCAGGGCATCATCTTTATACGCCTCCTGGACCATGCTGAGTGTTTCTGACGCTGTTATTCCCAGCAAAAAAAACAAAATCTGATGCTTGCGCCAGGACCGTGTCTAGCCAGGCATGTATGAGGGGGCAGCCACAAATGTTGAGGGGGCATTGTGCTCCAGCACCTTTTACCATGTCTAACTGACAAATTCACTCACTAGGATGCGGGTACACTGAGCAAGTACCTTGTAAAGTAGTGTCGTCTCAAATGCTTGGCACTTATTTTATTGTAGTTATTGTTGTTAGACTAGGGCTGGGCGATATGGTCTCAAGTCAATATCATGATATATTGAGCACCTCACCTTGATAACGATAAATGGACGGTAATTCTGATAATTCTCTATATTATTAGTACTATATTATTCATATTATTAATTTTCAACTTGTGAAAAGTAGGAAATAACTGATTTAGGGTTAGGGTTAGGGGGATTTAGTTTGAGGGGGCACAACATTTATTTGAGGGGGCCAGGCCCCCTCTTGCCCCTGCGTAGACACGGCCCTGGCTTGTGCGCTGATCGCATTTAGTGATGTGTTCCGTCGTTTTGTGCTTTTCCGAAGAAGCGGGTCGCACTGTGTTGACGTTAGTGCTGTTTGTGCTTTCCCTGTGTAATTTTGTGAGACGATACTTTGCAGAGATCTGCACAAGAACATGCTGTAGCGAGATTTAACAACCAGAAATCTGAAATCATTCTTGTTTTAATTTTATAAACACAGTCCGGTTTCTTTCCGGTACCCCCTCGTAAACCCACTGTCCTCAAGAGAGTTGAGAGCCTCGCTGCAGCGACTGTAACATACACGTCCTCCTCTGGCTGGCGTCGCCTGGCGTTGCGGCTCCGGCGGGCAGGCAGCATGGACTCCGAGCAGCCATGACGCTAACAGGATCCTGCCAGCCTCCTCCGAAAGACCCCGGTAGTCCGTAGTCCGCACCAACGACGAGGTAGCCAGGGCCGTCCGGACCGGAGGCGGCCACTGGCACAGGAACCGCTGGATGAAGAGGAACGAGGCATCTCCAGATCCCAGCTGCATCAACATATTCTCCATCAACTCCGTGGGTTTGCTGTCTCCCAATCCATGCAGCGACAGCAGCTGCTCCGCACAATCTGCATCTGACAGCTGGAAGAGCCGGTGGAGCGGCGCCTTCAGGGCGGCGGGCCTGCTGTGCGCGGGCAGATCATTCAGGAAACCCATAACACGGCGGGCGGTTGTCGAATCCAGAGCCACCACCATGTTATGATAAAATGATTGATTTCTTTGCCCTTTCAAGATGGCGCCGCCATCCCATAATGCATTGCGCGGTGACATCGGTTCCAAAGCTCTATAGACCTTTCCGGGTTTATGTCACAATCGCGTCACAATTCAAAATGGCGGATCGGGTCGGTGAAAACAAGACTGTCGTCAGTGAGAAAACACATCAGACTCAGAGCGATTTTGGCTTTTTTTGGTTTTTTTCTTTAAAACTGTGGCGGAATGTAAGAGTACTACAGCAACCTGCCCAGAGAGGCAAAAGGCCGCTACAGAACTAACAGAAATTGGACGTGATAGACGTAACTTCAGATGAATGTCCGTACAAACTGCAGAGAGGTGCTTGGAGTAATGACCCCACGAAATGGCCAGATACGGAGTATGGGGACCTGTACACCTATCTCACTAACACACCAGGTAAGTTCTTTTATAATACATATGCAAGTTAAAACCATTAGCTGGAGTGTACCTTATAAGCCTTTTGTCAGAAGTGGATTTACATGCTGTGTGTTGTTTTGTTTGTTTGTTTGTTTCAGGAAAGTTCACCAGGGACAGCATGAAAAACAAGAGTCTGGAAGACTACCAGTACTTCCAATCTGGATGGGTGGAGAACATCTTATGTTGCCACATCCCAGAGACCAGATACACGTTACTACATGCCAGCGTGAAACCGTCACAGAGAGACACATCAAATTACACATCACATCAAATATGTGTACACAGCCTTGTAAGTGGTTCAACCACATCTCACTGCCATCGTGCATGTGCATGTGACAGATAAAAGCTTGGATTTTCCAAACTGAATGAGGAGTCGGCGGGGCTGGTTTACGAGGCTGATGAAATGGGTTCCCCACATCAATGCCATAATAGAATGAGTGTTGTAAAATAGACACAAAAATACACCCACCTAAAGTTATTTGTTTAAAAAAAAACACTATACGTTCACCAGTTTTCAGTCCTCCAACACTACTGGCATTTCTTTAAACCGGAAAACATTGATAGCGTTACGGTATTAATAACTCAGAAGCTAGATTGTCGGGGTTAGAGGAATCTTATCGTGCAGATAACTCTGGGGATACTCTTAATGAGATATTGTCAACTGAATTGGAGTACAATTCTATCCTTCGAGAGCAGCTTGAGAATTGTATTCGCAAGCTTAAGCAGAAACACTTCGAGCTGGGCGACAAACTGAATAGCTTACTCGTTAGGCAGCTGAAAGGCGTTCAATCGGACAGAGGTATCTGCAAAATTGCCACCTCAACTGGGGCGCTAATAACCGATCCTAAACAAATAAATGACAGATTTCTTGAATTTTATAGACAGTTGTACACCTCCAAATGTACCGCCACCGAAGCAGCTATTGAAGATTTTCTTAATTCTTTGGACATTCCATCTCTTAGTGAAGTAGAAATGCATGATTTGGATTCTGATATCACCTTAGAGGAAATTAAACTTGCCATCCGCTGTTTTCCTAACTGTAAGGCCTGTGGCCCTGATGGATTTACTATAGAATTCTATAAAGCCCATATTGATGTTGTTGCCCCCCTTTTACATCGTATGTTAACTCATTCAGTGGAATCTGGTGTCTTTCCAAATACTCCCTATGACGCTCATATTTGTCTCATTTTGAAGAAGGATCGAGACAGTACTGATGTTTCATCATATCGTACCCTGAGCTTGTTAAATACTGATCAAAAGATCATTGCAAAGGCTCTCGCAAATCGACTAAATAAGCACATTGGTTCATTGATCCATCCCGATCAGACGGGTTTCATCCCTAATAGATTTTCTTTCTGTAATACCCGGCGTTTACTAAATGTTATGTATACAGCCAACCCACCTAACTCTGCTGTTATCTCTCTGGATGCACAACAGGCATTTGACGAGATCAAGTGGAGATATATGTTTGCTACTCTCGTCAAATTCGGCTTTGGTCCTAAATTTATGCCACTGTTACAAATTCTCTATGCTTCCCTTAAATCTTCGGTAATGACGAATCGTGATTGCTCTGTCCCCTTTCTGTTGCAATGCGGTACCCGACAGGGATGCTGCCTTTCTCTCGCACTTTTCGCCTTGGCTCTTGAGCCTCTGGCTATTTTCATCAGGGCCAGTCCCTCAATTGCTGGAATAAAGTGTGGCAGAACTGAATGCACTGTTGGCTTATACGCGGACAATGTGATCCTGACTTCACTCAATCTCAACATCATCATCACCTTCGGCTGTGCCATCATTTCAACAACAGACAAGGATCCGCATCACATATGGTGGCAGTGGTGGGATGGCAAGCCGAAAGAAACGTCGATCCCAACAGAGGAAACATGAGGAGGAGGAGATGGCTGTCTGCGATGACAGTGGGAAGCCTGGAGCTGCTGCAGGAGCACAGGAACCAATGGGGGAGCTCCTTGGCCTAATGAGAACCTTCCTGACAGAGCAGCAGAGGAGAGAGGAGGGTCTCCAGGAGGAGATTTGCAACCTCCGCATCTCGCTCCAGCCAGGCAGTCCTGTTGGCAGCGACGCACTCGGGGAGCAGCTCTTTGATTCAGCCAGCCCGCGAATGATGCTGCCCATGAAGCAACCTGCAGGAGAGACCGCCACTGTGGACCAGCTGCAGTATGGTGGAGACTGGAGTGGCTTGCAGCTGCAGCCACCTCCGGATCAAAGACTATACACCATGAAGCCGAAGATCCCACCGTATCAGATGGGGGAGGACATTGAAAATTATCTGCTGCGCTTTGAACATATCGCCAAGACATGGAGATGGCCGGAGACTGAGTGGGCATGCCGCCTTGTGCCACTGCTGTCTGGGAAGGCACTCGAAGCATATGCGGCGATGGACGAGGATGAGGCGCACTGCTACTGGGAGCTAAAAGCAGCTCTGTTGGCCAAATTTGACATTTCCCAGGAAACGTACCGGCAGCGGTTCCGGTCCACCATCGTGCCATCTGGAGAGACGCCCACAGAGACGTACCACCGGCTGAGAGGGCTGTACAGACGGTGGATCCGACCAGACCAGCTCACCAAGGAGCAAATTGGGGAGCTCGTTATCCTGGAGCAGCTTCTACGGGTCCTGCCTGCTGATGTCTGCACCTGGGTCCGGGAGCATGAACCTGAGGATGGCCTGACTGCAGCAAAGCTGGCGCTTCAGTACCGGAATGCTCGTTGAGCAGCACCACCGTGCTACACCAGCTTGGCGCCGCGACCTCCTCAACATTCTGCACCAGCCCGGCACAGCAGAGAGATTGGCCCTGATGCACGAGGTAACCTCAGCTCACCTACGAACCAGCCAGCATTAGGTAAGGCTCTTGTTTGCTATTATTGCCAGCAACCGGGACATAAAGCCTCTGTATGTCCTGTACGGAGGGGCAAGCTCACTGGTGCCTGCTATGCACCTCGTTCGGAGAGTGAACTCTGCACTAACAACGGTCTGAAGGAACAGACACTGCGAACTGTGACTCTGAATGGCAAGCGTTTGGTTCGCATGGTTACACTGAAGGTAACGGAGAGACCAATATCTTTTCAAGAATTTCCTTTTTTTTCCCCTGTTCCTTTTGTACATATTATAAATAGTTTTGAGCTCCTCATTTTGTTCTTCACTTTGGGATTACGTTTGGTGAAATAAACAAACTCAACATCATCATCACCTTCGGTTGTGCCATCATTTCAACAACAGACAAGGATCCGCATCACATATGGTGGCAGTGGTGGGATGAATGGCCAGCAGGTGACAGCACTGCTGGACAGTGGTAGCTTTGCCTCACTGGTGAGGAGGAGCTTGGTTCCTGTGAACTGTGTGGATTATCATCTGAAAACTGACATTGTCTGTGTCCATGGTGATGCACACGCATACCCGACAGCTGAAGTTACTCTGATAATTGATGAACAATCTTATCTGCTGACTGTTGCTGTGGTGGAGAACTTGCCTGTTGACCTTGTGCTTGGTACCGACTTCCCTGTACTTCTGAATCTTTTAAAGAAAACAGAATGTGATATGGGTGAGGTGAATGTGATTGATGTGGCTGATAAAGTTACATGCCCTGTGGTGACTCGGTCACAAGCTAAGATGGGTATAGAACCTCTGCCAGACTTGGACGACAGTGTGTTTGAAGGGGGCACCAAAGGTTTTCGAAAATCAAAACGTCAGAGGCGATTTGAGAAGCAACTGGGGTTGAGCAAACAGGATGCCGAGAGTCTAAATGTGGGTGATTTGTGGAAGGTACCTGACAATATTGCAGAGTTACAGAGGCAGGATGTAACTTTAAAACCCTGTTTTCAAAAGATCGGTACTAAAGAAAATGCAAACGCCAATGTCACGGGTAAAGAGCAGTTCCTTATGGTGGGTGACGTGTTGCATGTCTGTACCAATGATCAGAAACGAACAGTTGTCCCTGCATCTTGCCGACAGTTGGTCATGCACCTTGCACACACACTCCCATGGGCGGGGCATTTTGGGCGCCATAAGACCTATCTGCGTGTGAGTTCTCGTTTTTACTGGCCCGGCATGTATAACGACATTCACATATACTGCGCCACTTGCCCTACATGTCAAAAGACGGCACCAACACGCAAATCTGACAGGGCTCTCCTTCATCCACTCCCAGTCATTACCACTCCATTCCGCAGGATAGCAATGGACATTGTTGGGCCATTGGTCAAGAGCGGGCGAGGCCATCAGTACATCCTCGTACTCTGTGACTACACCACCCGATACCCTGAGGCTTTCCCCTTGCACACCATCACTGCTCCTGCTGTTCTCCGTGCCTTGGTTCAGTTCTTCTCCAGAGTCGGGATCCCAGACAAAATCCTCACGGATCAGGGAACTAACTTCACTTCTCGACTGTTGCAGATGTTTCACAAGCAACTGGGGATCACGGCCTTGCGAACGACACCGTATCATCCACAAACCGATGGTCTGGTAGAACGGTTCAACCAGACACTGAAAAGGATGCTGCAGAAGTTCGTGAGTGACACTGGAAGAGACTGGGACAGATGGCTGCCCTTCCTTCTCTTCGCGTATCGAGAAGTACCCCAGGCTTCGACTGGATTTTCACCCTTTGAGCTCCTGTACGGTTGGGATGTGCAAGGACCATTGGACTTGTTGAACAAAGCATGGACTGCAGAAGAACCCAGGTCCAGCGAGTGGGGGATTGTCCAGTACGTGCTGCAGATGAGGGACCGCTTATCCAGTTACCGGGAGGAAGCTAAGGAGAACCTGAAAGAAGCCCAGAAGAAGCAGAAGACCTGGTATGATCAGCAGGCCAGACAAAGAGAGTTCCAGCCTGGCCAGAAAGTTCTGCTGCTCCTTCCGTCCTCCAGCAGCAAGTTGTTGGCCAAGTGGCAGGGCCCGTACACCATCACCAGACGGATGGGGCCGGTCACTTATGAGGTGCAGCAACCGGACAAAAAGAAGTCCAAGCAGATTTATCACGTGAACCTCTTGAAGGAGTGGAAAGAGGTTCCGCGGGATATGCTGGACGCCGCATTGTTGGTGAGGAAGGTGGAAGAGGAAGAGGAGGATCCCGGTGTTCCTGTAGTGACCGAAGCCTCAGAACCTCTTGTGACCCATCTTCCAGCCGACCAGACTGTTGACCTTTTGAAGGTGTTCCAGGAGATGCCTGCACTCTTCAAAACAGAACCTGGCAGAACCACCCTCACCGAGCATGTGATCAGGTTGAAGGACCGCACTCCCATTCGCCAATGTCCGTACCGTGTCCCTCAACAGCTTGTGGCGCAGCTCAGGAAAGAGGTGGAATCAATGCTGGAACTTGAAGTCATCGAGCTGTCAACTTCAGAGTGGTGTAATCCAGTTGTCATCGTCTACAAGAAGGATGGGTCCCTGCGCATTTGCATTGATTTCCGCAAGCTCAATGCCATCTCGGAGTTTGATGCATACCCAATGCCCAGGGTGGATGACCTCCTGGACCGGATTGGCTCAGCTTCATTTATCATCACTCTGGATCTGTGCAAGGGTTATTGGCAGGTACCACTGGAGGCTTCCAGTCGGCCCTACACAGCCTTTCGCACACCTGCAGGACTGTTTCAGTTTATGGTAATGCCATTTGGACTGCATGGAGCTCCAGCAACCTTCCAGCGCCTGATGGACAAAGTGCTTCAGGGTGCGAAGCTTTTAGTGAAGCCTACATCGACGACGTGGTGATTTTCAGTGGCACGTGGGAGGAGCATATTCAACACCTGAGAATTATCCTGGAGAAGATACAAGAGGCTGGGCTAACCCTGAATGTGGCCAAATGTGCGTGGGCCCGCCACAAGACTCAGTACCTGGGCTATCAGTCACAGGGGTCTCCCGGCCTCCTGGTGTAGACTTCTGCTCTCTCTGAATATGGCTTGAACTACTGGCTTTGGTATCTATTTTTAATTTTCCACATGTGTGGATATGTACATTTGCTCATGTGCATGTGTATGTATGTATGTGTATGTGCATATATGTGTGTGTATGTGTATATATATAATTTATTTACGTACTTGCTATCATTATTATATCATTATTATTATTACTATTATTGCTTTTTTCGTTTTTGCTTTGTTGAACTGGCATCTGGTGTGTGTTGTGTGTGTGTTGTTTTGTGTGTATCTAAAACTGAAAAAGCTATAAATAAAATATGAAAAAAAAAATAACTCAGTAAACTGACAACAGAGCGCTGGCGCTAAGTCAAAAACATGTTGGGAAGAAAATAACCCCCAAGACGATTGTTCCCATGCACTGAGGAAGTCTTCACCACAAAGGACTGTTGTGTGGGCTGGCGTCCACTCCGAGCCGCCCGGTTCCACGCTCTTCACGCCGTTTACCCACTTTCTCCAACGATCAGGGTCCATGGGAAAGATGTGGAAAGACAATGTCTTCTCCTTCATGCTGTGGTTAGAACATCTAACTGCACAACAACTTTTCGACATGATTTCTAGAAAACGTTTACAGCTGTCACAAAGCTACTACTAAGGTTTGTTTACACCGAGGAAAGCTTCCTTTAAAAAGTCTGACTTCAATCAACATTATCAAAGTTATGAATTTATTATTATCAGATGGGCCTCCCCGAGCTGTAAAAGACAAACAGAAAATATTCATCAACAGTCAGTTAAAATCAATACAGTGTTTAGAAGCAAAAGGCATCAACAGAGACCAGCAGGTGATGTGAACCTTTCATAGCTCTCTCCACTACAACACACACACACACACACACACACACACACACACACACACACACACACACACACGCACAGCTGGTTTGCTGAAACGGACGCCGATCGCCAGGCTCCCTCTTCTTTCCTCAAAGCAGAAGTCAGCCTTTGATTCTGACACCGTGAGAACTGTTCCCACAGAGATCAGACATGGAACCAGCAGGTCAGATACATGGAATTTCCATCTGCTACGTCAAGTGTCATGTCTGTGTAACCCCCAGTTTAAATAAAGCTGTTAAAATTGAAAGAAGAAAAACAATTGTTAATTTGAATAAATATTTTATTTAATTCATTGGTTTAAACTTAAAATACATTACGTTTGTTCATTTTGTAATTTGAAAAATTAAAATAATTGATTTAATATTTTGGGGGGGGGGGTTATTCAGGAAATACTGCTGGCAGCGCCATTATGTGTTGCAACTTCCGGTTTACTGGCTCTGCTCTGTGTTGACATCGAGTTCACCAGCTATATTGCTCACTTTTATTAAGTCTGAACATGACCAGCCTCATCTGCTCCGTCAATGGATGCCACAACAACTTCAAGAAGATGAAGCTTTTGCTTTCTCAAAATTGTTTAGCACGGGAGCCCCAGATCTGAATGCTGCGGGCCAGCAAACTTTGCACCCACCTCCGTCTAAAGAAGAGGACCTCTGCTGCTGGAATAGGGCGCTCTTTCTTCCTCAACAAATCTAACTATGCCTTCTGAGAGATAAAACAAACATATATGTCTCTGTTATATTAAAACTCAGGGTTTTAGGTTAACAGGAGCTCGCAGCCACCACAGGCTAACATGCTAAGCTATCGAACAGCTGCAGTGCACGACAGAGGACTTCATTCATAAAAATTAAAAAAAAGAAGGTGCCCAGCTCTTACCTCGTTCTGAATTTTGAGCCAGATTTTACTTCAGTAGATTTTCAGGACCGTCCCAACCCCGCGATAAAAGAGCATCGTGGTCTCCACGGCTCTCTGTCACTGTCAGCTGTCACCAGCATCCTGCTAAATGTGAAGAGATCCTGGCCTGACTTGGGCTAACACTGGCTTTAAAAAACCTATAGTCCTGTTGCTGATTTAAAAAAAAAACAGCCGACTTTCCCACTGTGAAGATATTTGTAAGCTCTGTGCTCTTGTAGTTCCTCATGGCTGAACCGTCCACACCCAGCGACAGCACAAAGTCATTAAAAATATCACCATACATGACTGGAGACCACTTCCGCATGTCATCCTCCCACTCTGTTAAAAGCCTCGGGTGAGGCAGAGTTGTTTCATTGGAGATTTTAAGAGAAATTTGTTTCTCCCGACTCTATTTTCTCGTCTGTTTATACCGCAGTTGTCGCTAACCGGAAGTGCAAACACAAAGCGGAAGTCCCGCCCCTAGAGAAATGGGCGGGCCTGAATAAGGTGAAAAACCACTGAAACTCCGTGCTGCTGCTTCACGAGCGAGCGGAGCGGAGAGGTGAACGGAGCATTATAAAGAGTGGAAATACACTTTGTGAAACTGTAATCATTTCTTGTGCATCTTGAACACGTTCTGAGACAGTTTTGGTGAGTTTATGATTTTTTTTGTGTTGAATTAAGTCCTTAATAGTGTGGATGCGTGCCTAGCAGAGACACTGCAGCACCATTTCTTTTCATTGTTTTTATTTCATGACGGTTGAACTTAAAGAATTGCACAATTCAAGCTTTGTTTTAAAATAATTTTATTTTGTGTACGGCCTGTCGTGCAGGCCAGGTTTTTCGTGCTGTCCGGGAGACCTTTGGAGCCGGTTGAAGCTGCATATGGTCCCTGCTGAATGCGCAGCAGCATGAGGAAGCGCTGCACGTGGACGACTTCCAGACCAAAGCTTCGGATTTGAACCGTCGTCTCCATGCAGCACCATTGCTGCATCAGTCCAACTGGGCTTGGTAGAGCTGAGTTTCTGCATCACTCCGGCGGTAGGATCTGGACCGTTCTCTCACTCACTGAATCATTGAAGAAGAGAAGAGGAGTGAAGTCCAGGATTTTCTGGATCAGTGTGTCCAGGTTTGAGAACAGAAGATCCAGAATGTGTGTTTAGCGTTGAGCTGGGTGGTTTTCTGTCAGGAGTGCCATCATGGTGGTCAGGGAAGGAGGCAGCGCCGTCTGGAGGCTGGCTTGGCTGGGCCAGCTCCGTATCCTGGGCTTAAAACCCAAAATACTGACGAGGAAAGAAAAACAACAGTAAGTGTGAAGAATGAGCAGCAGATCCTCCAGGACGGACCTGGTCCTGGAGGGGCCCTCCGGGACGGGGCCAGGTGCTGTGCTGCTGGAGAAGGCAGCCCGTTCATTTGGAGTGGATGATGCTGAAGGTCCAAACCTGACCCTGCAGCTGGCCAAGCACCCAGGGCCCCAGGAGGACTGGGAAGACCTGAACCCTGAGGCGGGGTCGTCACACTGGTCCCACTGACGGTTCTGTCAGCCCAGGATTCTCTCTGGAGCTGGTCTTCATGTGAGCGGGTGCAGAAAACCTCGTCCTCCTGCTTCCAGGTTGTCTGAAGTGACTCCTCTTGCGCTTTGCTGGTTCTGCTGGTTTTGCTGGTTCTGCTGGGGGGCCAGGGACTGGGTCTGGTGACACTGGTCAATGTGGCACTGGAGTGACGACCTCCGAGTGGTAGAAACTGCACTCAAATCCGTCTGCACCTTGGAAAATAGACACAAATACAGTGAACAGGACAATGAACATGTGAGTGTGTGGATGTAGATTTTCCTGAAGCCAGAGTGTCTTTCAGGCCGTCTTCAGCGCCCCCTGCTGCCTGGGTCAGGGTGCATACAGGGCATTAATGAACAGTCAGCACAGTATAAAGATCCACAGCAGCACACCTTCTGCACCATGCTTCTCCCGTCAGTGCTCTTTGGTCTTCTGGTGTCTGTTGTCGGCCTTCTTGGAAGGGACCGCCACATTTCCTGTGGTGGCCAGCTGCCAGGACTGGCATGTGACCACGGGGTCGAGTTGTGGAATCCATTTGGATGTTCTCACTGGCAGGTGGCTTTGTGGAGCGGAGGGCTGAAGACTCGCACACTGCAGGAAGGACTACTGGGACGGAGCGGCTCCATCCAGCCTCTGGTCCGGCTCCACCTCATGATGATGTGCTCAGCTGTGTGCAGCCAAGGTGTCGTGGTCGGGGAACAGGAACCCACACGCCAGGCACATCTCAGAGGAAGCGACCACAGGCTGCGATGGAGCGTCCTGGTCTCTGGTTCTTGTTCTGCCACGTCCCTTCTCCTTGGTTTTGTGTGTCTTCAGATGGTTCTTCAGGCCTGGAACCACTCTATATCGCCGCCCACAGACATGGCAGCAGTAGGGGAAGTGCTCTTTGTGCCCCATGGTGTGATTCTCCGGCTCAGGCGCCCCTGGTACTGTCTGGCCACAAACACAGGGGTGAATGTCTGGAGCCAGCCCGTCCGGGCCGTTCATCAGTGGCTCCAGTGAGAGTCCATCCTCCCTGGGTGCTCGGTGGTGATCGCACTTTCAGGGGTGAACAAGTACCTGGAACCGAAAAAAAAAAAAAAAGGGAGGTCATTGTCTTCAGTTTGTATCCACTATTTAAAACATCCAATAGGCAGTTTAGACTCAGAGTTAATCTGATAAGTTTCAAGCAAAACTCATTCAAAATGTTATTTGAGCTGTAAACATTGGTCACATTTCATCAGCTCGAGATGAATTATTTTGGAAGTTTTTTCTGGGTTTTTTTTTTGAATGTTCAAAATTTGCTACAATATTATGCATATTTATGAACTTTTTTTTTAGATTAGAAGGGATGAAACGTGTAAACAACACAAAACAGCTGTGGCCAGCTGAGAGTCTTATGACCACCGGGGAGAGTCCATTGGCTGTATATTTATGGGGGAGTCATGTCTTAATGGTTTCTCCTGGACTAGAATCAAAAGCTGAACGACTTCTGAGGGACATAAAGAATAGTTTCTAGTGGCGCTGGTCCCTTTATTTTACTGTTATGATGGAAGAAACTAGAGAGACCACTATTAAAGCCAGTCACCAGAAAACCCTCCCCTTTTCTGCTCTCAGCCAATCACAGATGGACTCTCCTCTGTTGTGCTGTTGCCATGGTAACAATGTTTTTAATGCTGCATAGTATCTGGTCCATTCGTCAAACCTTTTTTAGTTAAAAGTAAAAAACTTAATTTTAGTTTAACTTGACAAACTTAACTAATTTAGCTAATTTAACTGTTCTATTATGACTTGTGGTGTTAAAAAAAAGAACTTTGTCAGGTTACAATTCATCATTACACACTTTACTTGGACTGTAATGGGTATAATTTCCCTAATCTTTTCTTACACGTGTGTGTGTTCTGTAGTCTCTGTTCGCGGTCAGTAAGTCAACCAGATTGCTCTTGCTCACTACTCTATATGGTCGCTGTATGGTATTGTCACGGTACAGAGGTCTTTTGTTGGGCTGACTGATAAATTGTGTACTCAATCATCAAATATTTAAGATATGTGAGACAATAATGGAAAGTATGTATTATTTTCATATAGTATGCCATAGCCTATAATGCAATTACTAAGACGTTATATGGTTTCATTAATATGTATTAAGACTATTTGGCTATTTTACTTGAATACTGGTCAATAATAATTAACTGATATTCAGTCCTATATTGGTGATATTATTATTATTACTGTTACAATTGTTAATATAATTATATCATCAACATATATGATACTTTGTTATTACTACATCTATTAATATATCTCAAACCTGCACAATACCTTGATATTTTGTTAGAACTGTATTGTCAATGCATAACATGCTATATCTACGTTGCAAACACAAAATCAATACAGAAAGTGATGATGGTGCTAATCTTAAAGTATATTCCAATCAACAAAATCTTTAACATAGGGCAGCCAAGGGGGGCTCTGCTGCTGGGAGGTCACCACATCTAGCAGTAGACTCCCAATCAGTTTCCTTTTTTTTCCGCTCGGTAGACAAAGTTTTTTTTCTGTCTTTTTGGTTCTGCCATCCGTGAGCACCTAAGGGTGACGTTGCTCACGCTAGCGAGGGTTTCATGTTTGTTTTACGCGCTTTTGTTAAATCTTCTGCAGCAGCAGTTCCTCACGCTGCCCGGGAACTTCCTCCAGTTGCTCCCTCTGTCGCAGACATGCCTGCCTCGCACACTCGGAGATATGCTGCTTTCAGCTCAGTGCAGCGAACTCACTCACGCTCACGTCTACCAGAGGAGGTGCCACTCCTCTTTATTTTTCAGTTACCAAACGGAAATTAGAACCAATCAACACATCATGCAAAGATCGTCTATTGCAACACAATGACAGATATCGCACTCCAACAGCTTTTATACTTGTAATCCCGTACGAGTGCCGTAAAGCAGGTTTGTTCTCGCGAGATGTAGTCGGTCCGCTCCTCTGAAATTGCAAGCGCTGTTTTCAGGACCCAGACCCCGGGGGGAGTGAAGGGACCGGCGAATCACCGTGACAAGTCTTTGTTTACCCCCACAGGGATTCTGAAACACATTTATTGAGGTAAAAAAGTTGCAAAGTTCTGCTTTAATGCACAGTACAGGACACACAGCAAAGGGTGGTCCTGTTGCCTGAGGACTGCCCCCCTCTGGCAGCAGGTCCACATAACACCTGGGCCTTTGAAGGTATGTCAAGCACTAGCAAATCTAATGCTTAAACTTTGTGTGTGTGTGTGTGTATATATATATATATATATATATATATATATATATATATATATATATATATATATATATATATATATATATATATATATATATATATATGTATATATATATATATATATATTGGGCCCTTGGACAAGGTCCTTCACACATACATGTCCACACCTCAGCATGAGCGAAACCAGAAATGACAGAGTCATACCGGCTCGGACGTCGCCCGGGTTAACAAGGTCCGCGTCAGTTGTTGTGGAACCAGGGCATACTGATGACAAATTGGCTACTGGAACAAGACACTCGTGGAGCAGGTCGGAGAACAGAGCGTTAATGGAATGCTACTACAGCAGTAATCCCAGTGAAAGGGGATACATGCAGAGAATGTGGGAACAATGGTTACTTCGAAACCCAACATCCAAGCTGACTAAGAAACAGCTACTAAGTCAGTGCTCGAATATCCGCAAGAGGAACTTACTGTCACAGTTGGAGATTGATGAGGTGCAACAGGAATGGGTACCAAGACCCAGCACCTCACCCACGGTACAAGATGCTACATCATGGGGGAGCCAGGACGACAGGTCATACGAGACTGGGTACCAAGCCCCAATAACAGAGCTGAACACGAGAGCAGGTGACCTGAGAGAGAAGATCATGACGTCCTGGGGGAATTCGACACCCTCCTGGCTGCCAAGGCTAAGTAATGATAAAGTACCATCGGAATCTCTACTGGAAGATGTGAACACAGCACTGCTAACAATCCCTACCAACACCATCACTGAGACCAATCAGCTGATATATGCAACAGCGACAGTCATCCTAGAGATGCTTGGCTACAAGATGAACAGCATGAGTAGCCGGAGTGACCAAGAACCTCCATGGAAAAGAAGGCTAGAGGCAAAAATCATGGCAACACGGAGAGAAGTCAGCTTCCTCGCAGAACTAAGCAGAGGGGTGAATCTCAAGAAAGAACTGCCCAAGAAATACAGAAAGCTGTCAATAACTGAGGCACTGGAGACTGCTAAGCAAAGACTCACAGCCCTAGCTACCTGCCTAAAGAGATACACGAGAGAAGCGGACACCAGGAGAATAAAAAGGGTGTTCTCCAACAATCCAGCTAAGGTCTACTCTCAGTGGCAGGGTAGTAAGACCACAGCAGAACCCACCCAGGGCTGAGACTGAGCAATACTGGAAGAGTATCTGGGAGAAAGATGTGTCACATAACACCAATGCCCAATGGCTGACAGGCTTGCAGGCAGAGCACAGCAACCTCCCAGAACAAGAGCCAGTAGTAATTACAACAGCAGATGTACAGGCAAGAGTGTCCAAATGAAAAGCTGGACAGCTCCAGGGCCCGACAAGGTTCACACCTACTGGTTTAAGAAGCTAAGTGCACTCCATGAACGCCTTGCAGCACAAATGAACCAACTGCTAATATCAGAGACCCACCCAGAGTGGCTAACCCAAGTTCGGACAGTCCTCATCATGAAGGACACCCAGAAGGGAACAATACCATCAGACTATCGGCCTATAATCTGCCTCAGCACCACATGGAAGCTCCTATCAGGCATCATAGCGGCCAAGATAAGTAGGCACATGGATCAGTACATGAGTAAAGCACAGAAAGGGATTGGCAATGACACCAGAGGGGGCAAACACCAGCTACTGGTTGACAGGGCAATCGCCCAAGACTGCAAGGCCCGCAGCACCAACCTGTGCACTGCCTGGATTGATTACAAGAAAGCCTATGACTCAATGCCACACACGTGGATACTGGAGTGCTTGAAACTGTACAACATCAACAAGACTCTAAGGAGCTTCATTCAGAACTCAATGGGGCTGTGGAAGACAAATGTAGAGGCCAACTCAAAGCCAGTGGCACAGGTTAGCATCAAATGCGGCATATACCAAGGCGATGCCCTGTCCCCCCTGCTGTTCTGCATCGGCCTGAACCCCCTCAGCCAGATCATTACCAAGAGCGGCTTTGGATACCGGTTCAAGAGCGGAACGACTGTCAGCCACCTCCTCTACATGGATGACATCAAACTGTATGCCAAGAATGAGCCTGATATCGACTCCCTGATTCATCTCACCAGGATATACAGCAATGACATCGGGATGTCATTTGGACTGGATAAGTGTGGATGAATGGTATCTAGAAGAGGGAAGGTGATCACAACTGAAGGAGTTGAATTGCCTGAAGGGAACATAACAGATGTGCAGGACAGCTACAAGTACCTGGGGATCCCACAGGTAAATGGTAATCATGAGGAGGCAGCTCGAAAGTCAGCCACAGCCAAATACCTACAGAGAGTAAGACAAGTCCTGAAGAGTCAGCTGAATGGCAAAAATAAGATCCAGGCCATAAACACCTACGCCCTACCAGTAATCAGATACCCTGCTGGCATAATATCTTGGCCACTGGAAGAAATGCAAGCCACTGATATCAAGACAAGTAAGCTCCTCACAATGCACGGAGGGTTCCACCCTAAGTCCAGCATACTGAGGAAATACACCAAGACAAAGGAGGGAGGCCGAGGACTAGTGAGTGTCAGAGCCACTATCCAGGAGGAAACCAAGAGCCTCCATGAGTATACCAAGAAGATGGCCCCCAGTGATGATCTGCTAAGTGAATGCCTCAGACATCAAAAGCCCAGTAAGGAGGAACCAGAGGAGCTATCATGGACAGATAAAGCCCTGCATGGCATGTACCACCGACAAATTGAAGAAGTGGCTGACATTGGAAAAACATACCAGTGGCTGGAAAAGGCCAGACTGAAAGACAGCACAGAGGCACTAATCATGGCTGCACAAGAACAGGCCCTTAACACAAGATCAATAGAGGCCGGGATCTACCACACCAAACAAGACCCCAGGTGCAGACTGTGCAAAGAAGCCCCAGAGACAGTACAGCACATCACAGCAGGGTGTAAGATGCTGGCAGGCAAGGCATACATGGAACGGCACAACCAGGTAGCAGGCATTGTGTACAGGAACATATGTACCGAGTATGGACTGGAGGTCCCAGGGTCAAGATGGGAGACACCTCCAAAGGTGGTCGAGAACAATCGAGCCAAGATCCTGTGGGACTTCCAGATCCAGACTGACAAGCAGGTGATGGTCAATCAACCTGACATAGTGGTGGTGGATAAACAGCAGAAGACAGCTGTGGTGATAGATGTAGCGATCCCAAGTGATGGAACATCAGGAAAAAGGAGCACAAGAAGCTGGAGAAGTACCAAGGGCTGAGGGAAGAGATAGAAAGAGTGTGGGGCATGAAGGCAACAGTGATACCAGTAGTGATTGGGACACTGGGAGCAGTAACCCCCAAGCTGGGAGGATGGCTCCAGCAGATACCAGGAACAACATCTGAGATCTCTGTTCAAAAGAGCGCAATCCTTGGAACAGCTAAGATCCTGCGCAGAACCCTCAAGCTCCCAGGCCTCTGGTAGAGGACCCGAGCTTGAAGGAGACAGACACAATACCGCCGGGGTGGCGAGAACACAATTTTATTTTATATATATATACATATATATATATATATACATATCAAAGGTGGTGGTGAATGACAGCCAGCTGAAGTTTACAGCATATTTGCACTGATGACTGGAGCTGTTTAAAGCATGTGACTCTCTTGATGCAGCATGTGTTTTTAAAGTTTTGTATTTATCATGCTATTTGCTGTGCATTTTCAGGTTGTTTTTTTTTTTATTTATTTATTTATTCACTGTAGTATAACTACTCGTGATATCCAGGGCTAAAAAGGGGACCTCAAGGCTCAAGCTCATTGACAAAACAGCAAAGAGCCAAAAGTATTTTGCACTATGGACTGTATTTTTCATGAATATTTATGGGTAATGGTACTTTTTGTTGCACTGCTGATATTTTTAGTTTTTCTATTATATTTTTAGTATTGACATTTTTAGTGTGAAAAAGGCAAAAAGAGTTATTTCATATTGAAATGTTGGCGGTCCGTGCATGAAGTATAATTCATTGTTGTTGCTCACACTGTACAAAGAAAACACTCGTTTTCGGGGGTATTTCCTATTTCACTGACGTATGAAGTGAATTTCAATGCTGCACAACACAGCGGTGCCAAGCGGCCGCTTTCCCCTTCTCCAACTTGCACAATGAAAATTAAAAAAAGGAAGTAAAAGCCTTCAACGAGCCTTCAAAGTAAAGCATGGCGCTTGTGAGTTTGATTTCCTGTTAAATTGATATAATTAGATTCCATAAAACTCGTTTAAACTCGTATTTTCGTTTTTTGAAAAAACTAAAAAAAAAAAAAAAAAAAAACGAGAATTCAACTCGTTTTTTTGTTGTTCTTACGTTCTGACACTTTCCAGATTTCCTGTTTGACAGGTGGGCGGGGCTTACGCCACTGTCGTCCAAGTGTTCTCAACACAGCGGTAAACGTGTGACTGCTGCTCCAGCCTCCTGTCGGACTGTAAATATCTCATAGTAGTAATACTGCTACTGCGCACACATGATTACTCTGTGCACGGACCTTTTTCGTTCTCTGCCTACATTCTAACTGTACTCTACAGTGGACACAGGCAACAGATGTGCCTGGTGACGCTTTTCCATACCGCAGTGCTAAGTAGAAATGAGGCATTACTGGAGCTAATGAAATCGCTGAAGCCTAATACAGAATGGTAAATTTCTTTACAATGGTCAGTATAACTGCAAAGTTCTTTTTGCCTGCAAAAACCCAGGATTGAACCAGGGACCTTCAGAATTTCAGTCTAACGCTTTCCCAAATGAGCTATTTTGGCACAAATTCCTCATAAAATTCAATTTGATTGTGGCTCAGTAGATTTGCAAGTACGCTAATAAGTAATATTATGTCATATAACGTACTCCTACATACTACATATAACTCCTCCCCCTCCTCCTCTCTGGAGGGCGTCGTGCAGGTTGACAGTTTGAGTTTAGAGAGTTCAGGTGCTTCACCATTGTAGCGCGCAGTCAGAAAATATGGATTGCTGCACTGCTTATTTGGCAACCTCAGGAACTCACATACCGGTATGATTGGCTCTGGAACCCAGAAGTGTGACAGTCCAGCCCAGCCCATCGGAGTTATTCTTTCCTGAAACTGAAACTTCTGAAAGAAAAGAAACTTGATGAAGACATTTGTTGATGGAGACAACAGATTATTGAAAGGGAATGTTTCTTCGATGACATGTGAAAAATGGGAAGAGTAAATTTCTTAGTTATGGTGCCTTTCAGCCATCAGTTTGACAATGGCAGCGTTCACACAGTCACTGATTGGCCTCGTCATTGGGTTTATTGGAGGAAAGCAGTGGAATGCCTTTCAGGCTTTGCACAGATGCGTTTCTGCATACAAATTCTAATTGACAGCTATCTTACACTTTAAAAAATGCTTCCTATCCAAAATAATGTAATTCAAAATTAATTATGCGCACTTAGTTTTCCAAAATTATTTGGCTCCCCAAAGAAATCACTTCTGGTCCCCAAGTGGGGTCGGGACCCCAAGGTTGCGAATGGCTGCCGTAATTAATAGATCTATTGCACATGCGCGAGGAGACGGACTATATGGACAGTGGTGGCTAAAAATCTGTGTTCTTGTCATTGTTAATGTGTGTTGTTTTCTGCATGCATGTGTGTGTGAGGTGTCATTACTAAAACAAACAGCGCTGACTTGTGGCCTGATGTGAAAACGACAGAATTTCAGAATTTCATGTCAGCATCAGTTTGAAGGCGGCAGTCCGGTTGAATGGTATCTACCAATGACTCCTTTTCACGCAGCAGAGGCATTTCAAGAGCTTTACCTGGACAAATGCACACAGATATTGATGAGAATCTTCACACTGCCCTATGTTGATTATTGGATCGTGGTTATTTCTTTCTGCCAACCAAAGTTGCAACTTACACTGACATATATGTTTGATGAAATACATAAACGATAACTTTCTCAAGAAACTACATATTCTTATTAGAAGTAGATGTTAAAGGGGAAGAGAAACACACAGAATACTCCTGATCTATGGAAGAATGGGATAAAGACCTGTAATGCATACAATTTCTCATGAGAAAGAGAAATTACAAGACCAAAAAAAAAACCAACAACAACAACAAACACTGTGAGTGATCCAGAGGAGGAGAGGTTATCAATAGACTGACAGTGTGTGTGTGTGTGTGTGTGTGTGTGTGTGTGTGTGTGTGTGTGTGTGTGTGTGTGTGTGTGTGTGTGTGTGTGGAGATACATGAAACACAATGACTCATCCGTGCCGTCGGTTCAACCTGCATCATCCAATATGTACACAGAAATGTAATCAGAAATAATCATGGTTCCTGTTGCTCTAAATGGTTGCATTTGAAAAAAAGATTTAAAAAAATAGAGAGGAGCCTCAGGACAGGAAGTAAACAGATCCTGGCGCTGGAGCTTTCTCTCTTTCTGTCTCCGTTAACTTTGATGCTACAGCTGTATAATATGTCTGCATAGATATGCTTCAGTCCATCCACTCTTTTCATGATATACTTCTACTGAGGCTCTCGTGAAATAAATGTCTGGAGGGAACAAGCCTGTGCAGAATGAGCAGAATGAAGTCCTGTCTAATTTACATATGAGACATATTAAAGCCGCTCATTAATTAGAATAAACTGGCAGGTTAATTCCAAATAAAGGTTTTAGGTGCTTTCATGGTCATTTTAAAGCATAATTAACTTATTTTTTTCTTAGAATTAAAAGTCCCACAGCCATAGCCACCCCGCCCTCCCCACCCCTCAGAGCAGCTCCAGCCCGGGGCGCTAACCCAGCTCGGACCGCCGCTGCTCTCAGCTGCTCCGCTTGAAGAACGAGGACCAGAGTCCACAGCCTCCGTCTCCGGCTGCAGCCTCCGGTTCCTCACCTCGTCTGCTAGAGACTCTCTCACGGCCGTCACCGGGGCAGCAGGCGGGGAGGCGGTGCGGCGCGGGGTTCCTCGGCTCGGCCTGACCCCGGAACGTGAGCTCGGAACCGGACCGATCCGCGCTGCGTCCCGCCCCGCCGTCACTCCGCGGGCCCGCCGGGTTCATAACCCGACCGTAGCCCGGGTCGGGCGGTGGGATTAGTGCTCGCAGACTTTCAGTACATTAATCGTATCGTGCATGCACGCGCACATCACATACACACACGTTCACATATTTTTCTTTTTCAATCTGCGTTTGGGGGAAAGCATCTCGACTCAAGTCCAAGTCAAAGTTAGTCAACTCGAGAATCATCAAATTCATGAACCGAGTCAGACTCGATTCCAGGTCATGTGACCAGAGTCCGACTCCGTTTCCATAGCAACTCTTTGATCCATTCAAATCTGCAGCCAGTTTGAACTGGGTTTCATTTTAAATTTTTTCGTCGTCCAGTGCAGACATACAAGCTCTTGCTGTCGACCTTTAGGATCTAAACATTAAAAAAACTACCCTTGTAGATGCTGAACGAGCTTTTGGTTTCCAGTTCTCGGCTATTTCAAGTTTTCCAGGGCGTTTGGCGGAGGACAAACCATCAAGAGAACCAACCGCTCACTGAGAAATGTAAGAACCCTTGTTTTCAAGTCAATATTTCACATTATTACTGGAAATAAATAACAAAACCAACGTTTTCTGAATTGGCAGCACTCCACAACAACTTTACTGGCTTTTAATGTTTCCTTTTGCTCATATTGTTAGATTTAGCAGATGTGTGTGTGTGAGACAGGTGTATATTGGACATTTGTGAGAGCAACATGTTCTGAACCGATGTATTTACAGCAGTCATCCAAGATGAACCAGCTTGCACCAAGTGGGCGTCAAAGAGAGCCTAAGACGTGCCCCCAGCTGGGGTCCCAGGCGCGTAACCACCGGAAGTCCCGCGTGCGGCCGGGGTTTGAGCCGTACTCTCACCCCCGACTGGAGCGCCACCCACACCCCCTGCAGGAGCTTCCTGCAAGCCTCCAGCAGGAGCCCCACCCAGGCACCCAGCAGAAACCCCACCCGCTGGGGCCCCAGGTATGGAGATAATTTAGTTTCTTTGTTGTTCAATCGATCATGGAAACATGCAATCGGAGTTCCATGTAGTGGCTACGCACTTCCTGGCAACACATAAGGCCAAAGCAAGAAACTTCTTTTGAGTTCTTCTCAAATGAGCTTCAATATTTGTTAAATCCCTTAACAAGCACATTTGAGAACCTGATGAGAGATGTACTCCTAGGAGTCTTGTTCTAATGTCTGAGAAATCATGCCAGAATGTATTAAGTTTAGTGGAAGACCATGTGCAGTGCAGGAAGGAGCCCTCTTCAAGACCACATCTAAAGCACAAGCTGGATACCTCAGGTTTATTTTTATGCAGCTTCTCTGGCGTGATGTAGGTTTGATGGAGAAAGTTATCATTGGTCAGCCTGTATCTGGAATTAATTGTGGTAGTTCAACTTTTTTGACATAAGTCAAACCAGAACTCTGGACGAATTGACATATTCAAGTCCGACTGCCATATCTCCCTTGACTTATGGAGACCTGGTTTTGAAGTATCCTCCATCAGGAGAGAGTACACTTTTGAAATAAGACGAGGTGCGTTGCCTTCATGAAGTCGTCTCTCCAGCTCACTGAGTGTAGGCAGAGTCATCGGATGTCCAAGAGTAGTTTTAAGAAAGGATCTTAACTGTAAGTAACAGAAGAAGTTTCTGCTGGACAGATCTTCCTCCTCAGGTCCTCAAAAGACATAAGAGATCCATTCTCATAACAGTCCTCCAGATAGCGGACTCCTTTCTGGTGCCAGATTTCCAGGGTCTTATTGTCCAGTGACATGGGTATGAGTCCATTCTGTTTCAGAGGTGTTTTGGGCGACAAATTATTTTCCAGTCCAACATCACCACGCTTCCATTGTGGATGATCTTCTTTCTCTGGAGATCTTAGCGGCTATTCGGAGAATTCTCTCCCGATCCTGATACTTGAGCAGGCAGATAAGAATGGGTCTGGGCCGTTTCTCTGCCGGGGAGCGGAAGGTCGGGGACCGGTGCGCCCGTTCGATAATCAGCGGCTCGGGAAAGTGCTCTTTTCTCAGCACAGAGGGAATCCAGTCTGTGGAGAACTGCACCGGACCGTTCCGTCTCTGCCTCCTGCAGGTTAACAATGCGTAGATTGCTGCGTCGGCTTTGATTCTCCAGTTGATCCACTTTTTCCATGAGAAAGTCCTTCTCCTTCTGCAGGCGGAGGACACTGGAATGTCTGTTCGCTTATCCTCAGCCGCGCTAATGCGTTCCTCCGCCTCCGTAATGCGTGTGCACATCCCGTCTATCACCGACTTCAGCCCCGAAATAGACTGATTGATTTCAGCAGTTTTGGCATCGAGTTTTCGGGAGAGTGCTTCGTTACCACGTTTTATCTCTTGTAGTATAGCATAGCTTCCGTCCACCTCACCTTGTTCCTCCGCCGCCATGTTGCAGTCGGTGCCAGCTTCACGACTCACTGCTTCCCGAGAGGAAAAGTGATCAACAATCGAGCTTTGAGTCTTGTTACGAGATCTCAAATCCATATTTCACCTGTCAGGTGACGTTGGAAGTAGAGCGGGTGTTATTTATAAGTTAAAATCGAGTTTTTCTCAGGAGCTCCTGAGCAGGCGTCTTCCTAGCTCAGCTGCATCACGCGACCCCCATTCATCTCCATTATTAACCATCACGGAAGAATAGGAAATTTTGGAAAAACAAATTTCCGAGGACTTGGACATATAATGAAACTTTTTCCTAATCAATGCTAAACATGTTTTTATTCTGGTCTAAACCATTCAATCTGGGGACAAAAAAAATGATTTAAGACATTTGGTGATTTAAAAAAAGTAGCTTGTTTGTCACAGACTGCTATAACTTATTTCTATACTGTTCCTCTCTGGAGTGGAAAGTAAAAAAAAAAAAACAACAACACATGAATAAGCTAAATTATTATCAAATGCGGGAGCAAATTATAAGGGTTTGATCTTTAATGAGACCATGAGCTTTACAGATGGAACTAAGTTCCTCTCAGAGTCTGCAGGGAGAGCTCTAGGCTCCATAGTGAGTAAGATGAAAATTGTACCTGACCTTTTTCGGTATTCACAAAATTATTTAATTCTAAGGTTAGTTCAATTTTGTTTTATGTGGCGGGTGTGTTGGGCTTTAAGGAAAGTTTTTTTTTTTTTTTAATGTGCTTCAGAATAGGGCAATCCGGATTTTCCTTGGTTTGCATAAGTTCAGTACTAAATTAGCTCTGGAGGGGGACATGGGATGGTATCCGTGCATTGTGAAGCAGAAAGTGGAAATGGTGCGTATGTGGAACCGCCTGACTCAGCTGCCAGAGCACAGACTGAACAAGAAGGTCTTTAGGTGGGACTGTTCAAATCAGTATCCTTGGGCTAAAGAAATGGCAACAATATTTTCAGACTGTGATTTAAACTATGTTTATAGAAACAAATTGCTTTGCAATCTAAAATTATTAAATGAAAAGTTGCTGATTGGTTTTAAAGTACAGTGGAAATATGATCTATGTAGAAAAACTAAATTAAGGCTTTATATTCAATTTAAGGATGAATACAAAACAGAATCATATATTCTTTTCAATCTAAGTAGAAAACAAAGGTCCCTCTGTGCCCAATTAAGAACTGGGACTTTGCCTCTGGCAGTGGAGGTGGGCAGGTTCAAAGGCCTTCCTGAGGAGGAAAGATTATGCACACTGTGTGATTTAAATGTGGTGGAGGATGAGTTTCACTTCGTTCTGTACTGTCCACTTTACTCTGATTTACGGGAGATTTTGTTCAGACAGGTGCAACATAAGAACACAGATATATTCTGGTTTTCAAATGATAAAATGTTGAGTCAGCTTTTTGAAAAGCATGTTTTTGCTTTAAAGAACGACGCCGATGCCGAGATGAATGAATGACCCGAGGGAATGAGCTCTTCACTTATTATTAATAGTGGAGATTAATGTGAACACAGGACTGAAGGGAAACCGCTCACAGTCAAGTTTGACTCCACGAGATTTGGAAGAGTGAGGAGCCGATTCTCTGATGAAGAATCTTCTAGTCTGTTCCACAGCGACTCCACACACTAGAAGATCAGGAGAGGAAGATCTGGTGCGATCTGTCCTCTGTTGTCTTCGAGTGTGTGGTCTCTGAATCGGGGAAGACTGAAAAAAGCCTGTAATGTGTACTGGCTTTTACCGAATGTGGAAGCAGCCAGCAACAGCGCGGAGACAGGCGGTGGAGCGAGGTCAAAATGACCAATAGGAGCTCTTCTCTCTTCCACCAGTGTTGGCCCCGCCCATTGGGTTCAGTCAGATTCGCAACCAAAACTTCTGAATTAAAAACCAAAGCTTTTTTTCTGTTTTGATCTAAAAAAAAAAAAAAAAAATTTGGTGGGGTTGCCACTTAAATTATTTACTTCTCAGATCTATTCTGTTTGATTGAACTTTTATTTTTTAAGTGCAACTTTATGTTTTTTGGTCTCAACTCTCTTTCTTGTTTGCAAAACCGTTTTTGATTTATTGAATAATAAAGAAACAAAATATCTCCATACCCAGGCACGTTCCCGACGAGAGCCCCGCGTGCGCCCGGGGTACGAGCTCTACAGTCACCCCCAGCAGAAGCTCCACCCAGGACCCCAGCAGAAGCCCCACCCAGGGCCCCAGCAGAAGCCTCACCCAGGGCCCCAGCAGAAGCTCCACCCAGGAACCCAGCAGAAGCCCCACCCAGGCCCCCAGCAGAAGCCCCACCCAGGGCTCCGGCTGAAAAACAATATGTGCCCGAACCTGGAGCCCAACCCACGTTCCCGGCGAGAGCCCCGCGTGCGCCCAGGGTTCGAGCCCTACATCTGCCCCCACCAAAAGCTCCATCCAGGCCGACAGCATGAGCCCAAACCAGATCCCCAGCAAAAGAAACACGTCCGCCCCTCAGGCCCCCAGCAGCAGCCCCTCTCAGGCCGCTCAGGCCCCCACCAGCAGCCCACCTCAGGCCCCCCTCAGGCCACCAGCAGCAGCCCCACTAAGGGCCCTCAGGCCACCAGCAGCAGCCCACCTCAGGCCCCCCTCAGGCCACCAGCAGCAGCCCAAATCAGGCCCCCCTCAGGCCACCAGCAGCAGCCCCACTCAGGCCCCTCAGGCCCCCAGTAGCAGCCAACCTCAGGCCCCCCTCAGGCCACCAGCAGCAGCCCACCTCAGGCCCCCCTCAGGCCACCAGCAGCAGCCCCACTCAGGCCCCTCAGGCCCCCAGTAGCAGCCCACCTCAGGCCCCCCTCAGGCCACCAACAGCAGCCCACCTCAGGCCCCCCTCAGGCCACCAGCAGCAGCCCACCTCCGGCCCCCCTCAGGCCAACAGCAGCAGCCCACGTCAGGCCCCCCTCAGGCCACCAGCAGCAGCCCACCTCAGGCCCCTCAGGCCCCCAGTAGCAGCCCACCTCAGGCCCCCCTCAGGCCACCAGCAGCAGCCCACCTCAGGCCCCCCTCAGGCCATCAGCAGCAGCCCACCTCAGGCCCCCCTCAGGCCACCAGCAGCAGCCCACCTCAGGCCCTCCTCAGGCCAACAGCAACAACCCACCTCAGGCCCCCCTCAGGCCACCAGTAGCAACCCACCTCTGGCCCCCCTCAGGCCAACAGCAGCAGCCCACCTCAGGCCCCCCTCAGGCCACCAGCAGCAGCCCACCTCAGGCCCCCCTCAGGCCACCAGCAGCAGCCCACCTCAGGCCCCCCTCAGGCCAACAGCAGCAGCCCACCTCAGGCCCCAATCAGGCCACCAGTAGCAGCCCCACTAAGGCCCCTCAGGCCCCCAGTAGCAGCCCACCTCAGGCCCCCCTCAGGCCACCAGCAGCAGCCCACCTCAGGCCCCCCTCAGGCCCCCCTCAGGCCACCAGCAGCAGCCCACCTCAGGACCCCCTCAGGCCATCAGCAGCAGCCCACCTCAGGCCCCCCTCAGGCCACCAGCAGCAGCCCACCTCAGGCCCTCCTCAGGCCAACAGCAACAACCCACCTCAGGCCCCCCTCAGGCCACCAGTAGCAGCCCACCTCTGGCCCCCCTCAGGCCAACAGCAGCAGCCCACCTCAGGCCCCCCTCAGGCCACCAGCAGCAGCCCACCTCAGGCCCCCCTCAGGCCACCAGCAGCAGCCCACCTCAGGCCCCCCTCAGGCCACCAGCAGCAGCCTACCTCAGGCTCCTCAGACCCCCAGTAGCAGCCCACCTCAGGCCCCCCTCAGGCCACCAGCAGCAGCCAACCTCAGGCCCCCCTCAGGCCAACAGCAGCAGCCCACCTCACGCCCCCCTCACGCCACCAGCAGCAGCCCCACGAAGGCCCCTCAGGCCCCCAGTAGCAGCCCACTTCAGGCCCCCCTCAGGCCACCAACAGCAGCCCACCTCAGGCCCCCCTCAGGCCACCAGCAGCAGCCCTACTCAGGCCGCCCTCAGGCCACCAGCAGCAGCCCCACTAAGGCCCCTCAGGCCCCCAGCAGCAGCCCACCTCAGGCCCCCCTCAGGCCACCAGCAGCAGCCCACCTCAGGTCCCCCTCAGGCCACCAGCAGCAGCCCACCTCAGGCCCCCCTCAGGCCATCAGCAGCAGCCCACCTCAGGCCCCCCTCAGGCCACCAGCAGCAGCCCACCTCAGGCCCTCCTCAGGCCAACAGCAGCAACCCACCTCAGGCCCCCCTCAGGCCACCAGCAGCAGCCCACCTCAGGCCCCCCTCAGGCCCCCAGCAGCAGCCCACCTCAGGCCCCCCTCAGGCCACCAGAAGCAGCCCACGTCAGGCCCCCCTCAGGCCCCCCTCAGGCCCCTCAGGCCCACCAGGCCCCCAGCAGCAGCCCACCTCAGGCCCCCCTCAGGCCACCAGCAGCAGCCCCACTGAGGCCCCTCAGGCCCCCAGTAGCAGCACACCTCGGCCCCCCTCAGGCCACCAGCACTAGCCTTCCTCAGGCCCCACTCAGGCCACCAGCAGCAGCCCACCTCAGGCCCCCCTCAGGCCACCAGCAGCAGCCCCCCTCAGGCCCCTCAGGCCCCCCAGGCCCCCAGCAACAGCCCACCTCAGGCCCCCCTCAGGCCACCAGCAGCAGCCCACTTCAGGCCCCCCTCAGGCCCACAGTAGCCCCCCTCCGGCCACCAGCAGTAGCCCACCTCAGGCCCCCCTCTGGCCCCCAGTGCAGCCCACCTCTGGCCCCCCTCAGGCCAAAAGCAGCAGCCCACCTCAGGCCCCCCTCAGGCCACCAGCAGCAGCCCACCTCAGGCCCCCCTCAGGCCACCAGCAGCAGCCCACCTCAGGCCCCCCTCAGGCCACCAGCAGCAGCCTACCTCAGGCTCCTCAGACCCCCAGTAGCAGCCCACCTCAGGCCCCCCTCAGGCCACCAGCAGCAGCCAACCTCAGGCCCCCCTCAGGCCAACAGCAGCAGCCCACCTCACGCCCCCCTCACGCCACCAGCAGCAGCCCCACTAAGGCCCCTCAGGCCCCCAGTAGCAGCCCACCTCAGGCCCCCCTCAGGCCACCAGCAGCAGCCCACCTCAGGCCCCCGTCAGGCCACCAACAGCAGCCCACCTCAGGCCCCCCTCAGGCCACCAGCAGCAGCCCTACTCAGGCCCCCCTCAGGCCACCAGCAGCAGCCCCACTAAGGCCCCTCAGGCCCCCAGCAGCAGCCCACCTCAGGCCCCCCTCAGGCCACCAGCAGCAGCCCACCTCAGGCCCCCCTCAGGCCACCAGCAGCAGCCCACCTCAGGCCCCCCTCAGGCCACCAACAGCAGCCCACCTCAGGCCCCCCTCAGGCCACCAGCAGCAGCCCTACTCAGGCCCCCCTCAGGCCAGCAGCAGCAGCCCCACTCAGGCCCCTCAGGCCCCCAGTAGCAGCCCACCTCAGGCCCCCCTCAGGCCACCAGTAGCAGCCCACCTCCGGCCCCCCTCAGGCCAACAGCAGCAGCCCACCTCAGGCCCCCCTCAGGCCACCAGCAGCAGCCCCACTAAGGCCCCTCAGGCCCCCAGTAGCAGCCCACCTCAGGCCCCTCTCAGGCCACCAGCAGCAGCCCACCTCAGGCCCCCCTCAGGCCACCAGCAGCAGCCCACCTCAGGCCCCCCTCAGGCCATCAGCAGCAGCCCACCTCAGGCCCCCCTCAGGCCACCAGCAGCAGCCCACCTCAGGCCCTCCTCAGGCCAACAGCAGCAACCCACCTCAGGCCCCCCTCAGGCCACCAGCAGCAGCCCACCTCAGGCCCCCCTCAGGCCCCCAGCAGCAGCCCACCTCAGGCCCCCCTCAGGCCACCAGAAGCAGCCCACCTCAGGCCCCCCTCAGGCCCCCCTCAGGCCCACCAGGCCCCCAGCAGCAGCCCACCTCAGGCCCCCCTCAGGCCACCAGCAGCAGCCCCACTGAGGCCCCTCAGGCCCCCAGTAGCAGCACACCTCGGCCCCCCTCAGGCCACCAGCACTAGCCTTCCTCAGGCCCCCCTCAGGCCCCCAGCAGCAGCCCACCTCAGGCCCCCCTCAGGCCACCAGCAGCAGCCCCCCTCAGGCCCCTCAGGCCCCCCAGGCCCCCAGCAACAGCCCACCTCAGGCCCCCCTCAGGCCACCAGCAGCAGCCCACTTCAGGCCCCCCTCAGGCCCACAGTAGCCCCCCTCCGGCCACCAGCAGTAGCCCACCTCAGGCCCCCCTCTGGCCCCCAGTGCAGCCCCACTCAGGCTCTCCTCAGGCCCCCAGCAGCAGCCCACCTCAGGCCCCCCTCAGAGCCCCATGAGCAGCCCTCCTCCGGCCCCCCTCAGGCCCTCAGCAGCAGCCCCCCTCTGTAAATACTTTTTAATTTTCTGATATCTTCATTCTAAAAATGTAAGAAAAAATAAACTAAAAAAAAAAAAAAAAAAAAAAAATGTTGAAGAATCTCTTTGAAAAGTGCAGTTTGCATGTTCACATGATGGAAGAGGAGTCTGAAGAACCTATTAAGCCCTACACCTCAAGGTCTTATGCACTGTTGTCAGCAATTCTGTCAGGTTGTTTTGAAAATTGGGGGGGGGACCTACAACTGTATATGTGTGTGTGAGTGAGACAGAGAGAGAGAGAGAGAGTGAGAGAGAGAGAGAGAGAGAGAGAGAGAGAGAGAGAGAGAGAGAGAGAGAGAGAGAGTGTGTGTAAGTTACATGATATACAAAGACTCATCCGTGCCGTCGGTTCAACCTGAATCACCGAACAACCCAGCTTCACAACCCTGAATCTTGACACAACACTTCCAGATGTTTTACTCTTAACACACACAGGACTGAGGGCTGAATCCTTGGTCTGAATATGTGTGTGAGAGAGTGATATATTTGCATCACAAAACCGTTGTCGAAAAAGTCAGCTTGGCACTATTTTCTCTCCCTTCTTATCACTCCGCACCATGCTAATAGCTAGAGCTAGCTAGCTCTTTACTAGCGGTAAACCAAGTGAAACCAGCGCAGCTGCCAGCTGGAGGCGGCGCGGAGTGATATGATGGGAGAGAAAATAGTGCCAAGCGTTTACGAGGTCTGACTTTTCGTCAACAATGGTTTGTGATGCAAATATATCAGTCTTTCGCACACACATTGGTTTGAGAAGAAAAACGCTTTATTTTCGGGACCCCAGCAAACTTGCCGGACTACTTTCCTCTGGACCTAAACTGGACAGGATCTCCGCTCACTGGATGCTGTCAGGGGTCAGTCTGTGTGAATGAACAACACTGCTGACGGGGATGCCATACAGATTCATGTCAAAAATCCCGATTTATGCCTTTAAAAATAATTTTTTTCAAATCACTCGATCAGCTCATTGGTTCTTTTCTATGGGGTAATAAAAATCCACGAATCAAAAGATCAGTGTTACAGCTTCCTAAACATCTTGGTGGTTTAGCGTTGCCCAATCTCTTGCACTACTACTGGTCATGTAATATTCAGAAACTTTTGTACTAGATCACCGACACATCAGATGAAGAGCGCCCTGCATGGGTTGATATGGAGTTGGCATCTTCCAAACTTTTCTTAATTCCCCGGTCTGCTCCCAACTCCCGTTGACTGTCTCCAACTTTACCTCAAACCCAATGGTAACTAACTCTATTAGAATCTGGATTCTAATTAGAAAAAACCTGGGCCTCCACAGGACCTCAGATCTTTCTCGTGTTGCAAATAATCACCTATTTCTGCCCTCTTGCACTGATTTAACCTTCCAGATCTGGTCTGAAAAAGGGATAACTAAACTTAAGGACCTTTACAACCAAGGGACCTGAATGTATTTTTTAGCGCTCTCGGAGAAATTTGATTTGCCCAAGTCTCACCTATTTCGTTTTTTTTTTTTTTTCAGATCAGACATTTCATTCAGAATCAGAACCCCAAATTCCCTCGTCGCCCTCCAGAAACTCTAGTTGACTCACTGTTAAAATACGAGTTAAGCAAAATCAGCCATTTTCTTCTAAACACCTTAAATAGGTCATAAATGTGTTTCTTTACAACATATAAAAGCCATTCCTCCATTTATGATTCAATTTTGGAGGTAGACTTCACAGACTTTTTTCAGCGCTTCTGTGTTCAGGATTTAATGGGCGTGTCAGAACGCGGCCCTCATTGGCATAAACCCGCCCCCTGGATGCTGAGCGATATAAATACATCTAGCGGAATTAGCATTGGTGGTTTTCCCTCTAGCTTTCGAGTCTCAGATAGCATCTCGTACGACAGTTTGCAGCGCTCTAACCAGTCAGCTAACCAGGCATGTCACCTCCACGTCGCTCGTGCATCTTTCCTGCGTGCCACAGTGTGCAGGGTAACAATGCCGTGAGCTAAATAAACCCATGAGTTGCCCTCGTCCCCGGGGGTGTCGGGTCACCCCGGGCCCGCCACCGCGTCGCGAGGCGCGAGCGGGTCCGGGAGGCCTCCTTGCCAGGGGTCGCGGGAGTTCCTCCGCGGGGCGGTGTCCGGCACCGCCGTGGAAAGCGGGTCGGTTTCGGAGGGGGTCGGGTCGGCGGCGGCGACTCTGGACGCGCGCCGGGCCCTTCCCGCGGATCTCCCCAGCTGCGGACCCGCGGGTGGGGGACCCGCGGGTCGACTCGCCTGGCGCCTAGCAGCTGGCTTAGAACTGGTGCGGACCGGGGGAATCCCACTGTATAATTAAAACTAATAAATTACTATTCTGATGGAGACTGTGAGGAACGAGGCTGAGCACTCTCAGCATCTGACTCAGTCAGTTTCTGGCTCTGATGGCTCAAATTGGTAGGGCTGGGTCCGTCTGAGGCTGTGAGCGCTAGCCTCCACTGTCAGTTACATGGAGGCGGCTCCGCCTCCCGCTGTGGGCGTGGCTCCAGCGCTTCTAGCTGACACGCCCCCAGCGTTTCACAGCAGAGAGAAGTGCTTGTTTTTCCATGATTTTGAGACCTTATTTTATATACTTAGCAATTTTTTGAATCATTCAAATTTGGCTCAGTGGTTAATGACACATGTTTATGCAGTGTGACAAACTCATAACACAAATTTATTTCTGCTTAAAGCTCGTGTCCGTTCGTTTCCGTTCGTTTCCGTTCGTTTCCAATGTATGTATCATTTTTTAACAGAGCTTAAATGTGTCAGTCTGGTTCGATACTTTACTATAATATTAGCATAAAGCAATATAAAAATGTATTTACGAGCCCCACCTTTGTCTCATAGACCCCCATGTTATCCGAAAAAGCACCGGTCAGTGCCAGCCAATAGATTTCGAGCTTCCGCCTTGTCGTGCAGTCAATCAACATGTGCACGCAGCCAGAGAGCATGCGCACTCGCCCAGGCAGAGGAGAGTTTGCTATACAGCAGCTGCCGCGATCACCTCGGATATATCCACTGTCTGCTGAACATCCACCGTAAACAGCTAAACATGTAGGATGCTGTAGGACTCGGAGGCTCTCATTTTCATCCGACAGATAATTCGCGTACACAATTAAAGGGGCGTGGCTTGGTCGCTCATGAAAGCAAAGGGAGGGCGGAACCTCCAGACGCTGGATTAAAAAAAAACTCTCTCTTTCAAAACTCCTGACACGAGCTTTAACTCAGACTTTAACTTTCGATCCTGAACAAAAACGACTAGTTTCCAGCATTTATAACCTCCTCAGTTCTACTTCTAACAGTCCAACTACTGGCCCCAAGGCCTCGTGGGAGCAGGAGCTTGGAATTACACTGCCTGAGGATTACTGGCAGCAAGTTTTACGGTTGGTTCACTCTTCGTCAATATGTGCTAGGCATGGCCTTTTACAGTGTAAAGTTGCACACAAAACTCACTACACTAATTTAAGACTATCTCGGATTTACCCCAATGTAACTGATTCTTGCCATAGGTGTAAATAATCTCCAGCCGACCATTCCCACTTGTTCTGGTCCTGTCCAAGGCTTGCCACATTCTGGTCTGAAATCTTCAGAATTCTCAGGGCAGCATACAACATTACTATCTCCCCTGAACCTCTCTTGGCTTTGTTTGGAACCCCTCTGGAGCCTCTGACTTCTGAAGTTATACAAACTGTTCTCGCCTTTACCACCCTACTAGCTAGGCGACTCATACTCCTCAACTGGAAAAACCATCACCCCCCGTGTCATGGCAGATGGATGAAGGAGGTGTCAGGTTCTTTTCTTTAAAGAAAATTAGGACACGAAAACAGAATGAAACAGGCAGAAATCAAAGATACTTGCAAGGACAGGAGAATCCGTTCGCTCAAGAGCTCACTTCATTTCACTCTGCCTGAGCTAAGTTTTCTCTCAGCTTTTATTCACAAACTCAGGGTGGGGCTTACAAGTGTTTGGGATAACATTGGTTTCAACATCCTGCTTGTTTAGAAACAATGCAACAGATGCATCAGTGGCAACAGGAAAAGGGTAACACACACTCTGTCAGCACAGATAAGATGCTCTCAGTCAGCATTCTGGAGAATGCAGGTAAGTCCCTCATCCTGCTGAGTCCACTTTAGCTTCATGTGCAGTTCAAGACAACATTTAACAATGAACGCATTTAGCAATGATAATCAAACAGAATATTTCCAACAGGAGGTGCTACTGTCCATTTTCTCTTCATGGTTCCCCAAATTTGTTTAGGAAGACTTGGAGACCTCTCTTAAAATACACTGAATCATTGACATCCATGCCTGATCGTGACGACTGAGCCCTCCCTTCATTTTATGTTTTATTGATTTATTTTAGGACTTATTTATTTTGATTAATTAATTAGATTTTTTTTAATGTCATTTAGCTTTTTTTTGTTGTTTTTCTTTTGCTTCTGTATTTGTTGTATATTCTGTGTTGTTTCCATTGGGACAATACACATTCATTGAGAACCTCTCTCCTTTGGGGTGGGGTAGGGGGCGGGTGGATGTTTAAAAATATTGGAAAAAATTATATTCTGGAAGTTCTGTCCATCACACTGTATCATATGTTGTATTGAAATTGCTTCCAATAAAGAGAGTTAATTAAAAAGTACTCTGTAATGATCATCCTGCCCCAGCCAGGGACGGGATTATGTTGTTTTTTTGTTTGGTTTTTTTTTTTGCAAGAATTCTGTAAGGCATTCCATAAGTCACGCCGAATTGTGCCTCATACTTACCTTTATTAAGCCAAATTGTGTGTTGAAGGGACGTGTACTTCACTTTGCGTGTTTTGAGCGCCTGAAGACTGCCCAGGGGGCAGAAACGTCACGCGGCAAAACATGCGATTGAACTTTCACTTTTGTTGTTGCCATATTTGCGCTCCTTATTTCAATTTGTGCCTTAAACCAGCCTTTTCCCGTGATTTTTCTGATAATTCGGGCCTGGTTCAATATGGCAAATGATGAGGAATGGACCGTGTTTCACTGCTAAAAGCGCCGTGGCCTGTGTGTTTTTTGACGCTCAGCCGGAGCGCGGTGTGGAATGTTTGCTGGTGTTTATGGAAGCAGTGCATTAACGTGCCCAGCCCTACAATAAATAATATATATTTAAAGAAGTAACAAGCTTTTTGGGAAAATGTAAGAAGTAGAAAGTACCAATATTTAGATTCAAAATGTAGGGAGTAAAAGTAAAAAGTTATCAGAAAAATAAATACTTCTAAAAGTAAAAAGTACCTGAAAATTTTACTTAAGTACAGTAACGAAGTATTTGTACTTCGTTACTTGCCATCACTGGTCATGGATGCACAATTTAAACAAATCAGCATACCATGGGACAGTGACAGCTGAAAATACCTTCATGCCAAACGATCAGTCCTGGTCCAGGCCGATCAACCAGGAAGGCAAAACACAATCCGTGGCTGCGATGTGTCCAACCAAGCTAATCTAAGAAAAGAAAGAAAAACCATTAAAACCAGCAAAAACACTGAACACAACAAAACATTGAACATCTGGTCGTTCTTGTTTCTGTCATTCTCAAAGTTGTTAAAAATACATGGATGTAATTTGCTTGATACTGACATCTAAAAATACCACGTTCAGAAACCGGAATTTGGTTGTAACTTTTTATTTCTTACATTTCAAAATAAAACACCACCGTCTCCTTCAAAATAATCTCCATTCGCGTTAATGCAACGCTCCAGCCGCTTCTGCCAGACCCAGAAAAGATGACGTCTCTTTCTTTAGTCTGTAGTGGCAGATTAGGCCACAGTTCAGGTCTTCCCAAAGACCAGATCCTCTTTGTTGTGTCGAAGGGGAAGGTCGAGATAAACCTGTTGCTTCTGTCTCCTCCACTCAGTTTGAAAACCGGGAATGTGACCTCCAAGTTATTTCATTAAAACTGCAACGAGGAGATCAATACAGGGCGACCCCTGCTGGTCATTTTCTTAAACTACTTTCATGAAGTCGTGAATCCAATAAATGCACTTTTTTGTCGAGAATTAGAACCAAAGAGCAGTAAAAGACAGAGTAATCATGTGTGCGCAGTAGTAGTATTACTACTATGCGATATTTACAGTCCGACAGGAGGCTGGAGCAGCAGTCCCACGTTTACCGCTGTGTTGAGAACAGTTGGACAACAGTGGCGTAAGCCCCGCCCACCTGTCAAACAGGAAATCTGGAAAGTGTCAGAAGTAAGAGCAACAAAAAAACGAGTTGAATTCTCGTTTTTTTTTTTTTTTAGTTTTTTCAAAAAACGAAAATACGAGTTTAAACGAGTTTTGTGGAATCTGATTATGTCAATTTAACAGGAAATCAAACTAACAAGCGCCATGCTTTTACTTTGAAGGCTCGTTGAAGGCTTTTACTTCCTTTTTTAAATTTTCATTGTGCAAGTTGGAGAAGGGGAAAGCGGCCGCTTGGCGCCACTGTGTTGTGCAGCATTGAAATTCACTTCATACGCCAGTGAAATAGGAAATACCCCCGAAAACGAGTGTTTTCTTTGTACAGTGTGAGCAACGACAATGAATTATACTTCATGCACGGACCGTTGGCATTGTTGCAGCATTCTTGTGGAAGTTAATAAAAATTGTTCTTTTATTTGGTTAAAATCTTCGTCCTGTGTTTTAGTTTTTCTCAAATGCTAAAACACCAAAGTCAATCCTCTAAACCAGGGGTGGGGAACCCTGGTCCTGGAGGGCCGCACCCCTGCATGTTTTCCATGTCTCCCTGCTTCAACACAGCTGACTGCAGTGAGGCTCCTTATCTGGCTTCCTGCTGGACTTGGCCATGAATCTTGATTCGATTCAGGTGTGTTGAAGCAGGGAGACGTGGAAAACATGCAGGTCTGCGGCCCTCCAGGACCAGGATTCCCCACCCCTGCGTCTAAACCAAATGACCACTTGTCTAAAAACATTCACTAAATCTAGCCATCATTTGCCAATATCATAAACACATTTCACATGAAGACACAATTCACAAAACACAATCCTCCGTTCTCATAAATCTAAACACATTGTTCCTTGCTAAAACACAATTTGCAAAAAAACTCTGCTCATATTCTCAAATGAAAGTTCATGTGATTCAAATGCTTGCCACAGGCAGCAATATTTGAAAACAATGAACACGCCTGGCGTCATTCATTACACACAACGACTCAAAATTGAAGACACCTGTTGCTAATGCATCCTCCTGGACCACCAACAACCCCATCCTGGGCCCCCACACCGCATTTATGTATGATTTGGGACAATGTCCGCTTCCACAGAACAAACCAAATCAGAGAGTGGTTCACCACCAACAGTAAGCAGTTTTTAAATGTCTGTCTGCCACCCTACTTCCCTTTCCTGAACTCTGTAGAGGAGTTCTTCTCATCGTGGAGATGGAAGGTTTATGAAAGACAAGGGGGGGCAGAGGTGGGCGTTGCCATGCCCACTGGGATCGTGTGAGAACCATATTACCCTCTGTGTTATGAATAATTTGCAGCTTACCTGAAAAACACATGACACATGGCTGTCACCTCTGTCTGGGTGTGTTTCACAATATTGGCTCAGACAGGTTTCTGTAGGGCCCTACTCACTTTTGGGGATACTCCCTCTGGTGGTGAAGCGGGGGTACAAGCCTATGTGTCTGTTATTTGATGGGAATGGGAATACAGTTTTAGGAAATGGAACAAATTACAATGGGAACAACTAAAAGTAAACTAATAATAATATGGGGGGTAGCCTATGTTCCCCTCACATTATATTCGGGCCAATACGGTAATAACTGAATAGTGCTCCTCTCTCTCTCTCAAATCACTCAGGCTCAATGTGCTGCTCAGGTAGGAGTATTAACTCCAGAGGACTGGTTAGTGATGAGGATTAACTCCAGAGATGGCCTCCAGGTTTCCCCCAGTGGTTTAATCAATAAGTTTTCCTCCAGACCAGCTGTTCTGTGAAGCTTCTCAGAAGATGGAGTATTAAGAAAAATACAGAGTGACGTAATGAAGTCAAATGTTTGGATTACAGTACTGAGGTTTTCTCCTCATTCTTACAGTTGTCAGCTGTAATTATTCAGCTTTATATTTGACTTCTAAACCATGTTTGGTACCTTGTGTGAGCCACATCTGTTCATTTACATAACATTCTCAGGATTGATCTGTTTTTTGTTTGTTTTTTTTTTTGTATTTTATACTGTCTGTTTTGTAGATTTTTATTGTAATGAGATGTTCAGTGATTTTTAGTTGTATTTCTAGTTTTAATTTTACTTCGGTGTTTCAGTTTATTTAAAACCTAAAATAAAGAAATTGAAATGTTTACAGTAAATACATTTAATTTAGGTTTATTGTTACTTTTAGTGGTTCTATGACATTCAATACTTCAGTTTAATAAGTCACTTTTAATATTCAGTGTAAATCAGTCCCAAGCGTCACTGATAAGTTGACTTGAATACCATTTCAGATCATAAACCACAGATGGGTGAAAACATAGCTGGTGTCTAAAAGGATGCAGCACAGACCACTGCAGCGCAGAACCAATGTTCCTGTGAATAAATGCAAAAACATGCAAAAACTTTACATTGACACATCAAATAGCATGAAAAGAGCACAAAAATAATATAATCTGACATAGAAGTCCAATCACGAATGTATCAAAATACTTTAAAAAAATATACAGAACAACTTTCTTCAGGGTTTAAGTTTGGAATCAGATTATTGTGACTGGTTGAGTTGACATCGTAGCTCCAGCAGGTGGCGGTGTGGATTCATACTGCGAGCAAAGCTGCTGCGACCAGTAGAAGAAGGAGGCGGAAGAGGAAAGATGGCGGAGCGCAGCAGCCGGGACATGACAACATGCGCATGTAAAGGCATCAGGACGTGTTTAATCTGCGAGAGCTTCAAGGAGGCGGTTCAGCCGGCGTCGTGTGAACCAAAGGTATCAGATGTGACTGAGAAGTGTGTTTTATATGTCCGTTTTCAGCTGTTTATGAGCACAGCCTTTTACGAAGCGACTCTGGGCGAGCTACGGAAGCTCTGATGGGACAGTTCGTTCTCATGTTGACAGTCGGCATTGCACATGATATTTTGATATGTATGTTCATTAAAATTCCTCTTTACTAAACCATTATAAAACGTGTAGTGCTGTGAATGAGAGTGAGCAATAGGAAAACATACATAAAATAAGGAAAAAGAGCAACAGGAAAGATATTCCACCTAATGATATTGCTGATATGATATTTATTAACAGGGTATGTTGAGAACTACACGTCCGAAGACAGGAGTACAATTATAAACTAGAGTCCTTTAAAAAGTATTACTTCACACAACATTGTCAGCATTTTATTTTTTTGTTTACATTTATTCATTTCTGAATCTGCTGTTGTTCTTCTGGCTGTTTCAGCACATTATTGTTGTGGCTTTTGAGGATTATTGTTTCGTGCGTGCGTGTGTGTGTGTGTGTGTGTGTGTGTGTGTGTGTGTGTGTGTGTGTGTGTGTGTGTGTGTGTGTGTGTGTGTGTGTGTGTGTGTGTGTGTGTGTGTGTGTGTTTTCTATGAAGAAGGTGCATCATTTTGTCTACGATCCTGAAACAAGACTTGCCTCCAGCGACCATGACCAGGCCGCGTCCTTTCTCTTTCCTGGTGTCTTTTTATGGGACAACTTCATCACAGAGGAGGAAGAGAATGAGCTGATCAGCTGGATGGACCGGGAGGTGTGGAATCCGTCGCAGTCTGGTCGAAGGAAACAGGTCAGACCAAACATATAGCATCATTTTTAGACTGGAAAATTCTAATTTGTTGTCACAGGAAGGATTTTGGATAGCGCCCTCTGCTGTCAGCTGTGAGCTCACTGAGCCTTCTGTCCATCCAGCCTCTTATTATTATTATTATTATTATAGGAAAAACACAGGGACAGTCACGGACTCTCAGCTTTAGAATCAGCACCTGCGTTGGACAAATGAAGGAATGTGCCAAAGTGCACACAGTTATCCCTCAGTGCAGTCGGCTCGCTCTTTGTTGGGAAAAACACTTTTGCCTGGATTGATTGTGGACTGATGAATCAAAAGGCAACAGACAATCTGTTTCAGCAGCAGAAGCATGTACGCTCATGTCAGTAACATCGAGGAGAATCTCAGACCGTTTATTGACCCCTTAAAAATCATACACATATCAGAAATTTCAATGAATGCAGATAAAAGAAATATTGAATTTTTAACTGAATAGTTATGAACTGAAGTTTATATGTCAATATTGATCGCTGGTCTCTGATGTCGTTTCAGGATTTTGGTCCGAAGGTGAACTTTAAGAAAAGAAAAGTGCGTTTGGGAAGCTTCAGCGGGCTCCCCGCTTTGAGCCGGGCCCTGGTAGTGAGGATGCAGCGCGAGCCGAGCCTGGCGGGCTTCGAGCCGGTGGAGCAGTGTAACCTGGACTACCACCCGGAGCGAGGCGCGGCCATCGAGCCGCACCTGGACGACTCCTGGCTGTGGGGGGAGCGTCTGGTCACCGTCAACATGCTGTCCGACACCACGCTCACCATGTCGCTCCCCGCCGAGGGGGAGGGAGCGGGGGAGGGGGAGGTCCGCGTCGCCGTTCGCCTGCCTCGCAGGTGTTTGGTCATGCTGCACGGTGAGGCGCGGCACCGGTGGAAACACGCCATTCACAGGGAGGACATTCAGCGGCGCAGGGTGTGCAGCACCTACAGGGAGCTGTCTGCAGAGTTCCTCCCTGGAGGGGGGCAGGCCCAGCTGGGCACCCAGCTGCTGGACATCGCTTCGGGCTTTAATGGGACTCCGGTGTGAAGGCTCAGCCGGGGGGTCAGCCCGGCGCTCTGGAGGCTGGAGTATTCACTGATGCCTTGCTTCACCATAAGCCTCCAGAGCTACAAACTTTAAAAGATCTCTTTTTAGATAAAAATAACAGTATTTAACACTATTTTCTCAATAAAATTCTTTCAGTGGAGATTTGATGAAGCTGAAGATCTCATTCGTTTCAGCTCTTGTCTTGATTCCAAACCTTTTTCTTTTGCCGTTGGCGACCTGCTGCACCAGCTGATCCACAGCCCCCCTAAAACTAAAACACTCCTCGCTTCCTCGCTGTCTCACACCATAAAGTAAAAAAACTGATTGTTCATAAAGCTTCACTTCACTGTTTGCAGACACTTTTACAACAGAGTCACTGCTTGTGATTAATAATTAACTGGCAGCTGTTGAGGTGTGAGAACTGTGCTGATCGGACTGTCACTTTAACTGTCTTCTGCTCTCTTTAAATATGCACTTCTGTAATTTGTAGTTGCTCAGGTTTAAAAGTCTTTCTGCTAAGTATTTAAAAAAGTGAACCATTCTCTTCCTGTGTGACTTTCTGGCTGCATCACTCCTTTCAGTGTCAGCACTGCACTGAGAGAGATACAGTGGCCACCACCATCGGTCGACCATGATCGATCAGATCCAAGGCACAGGCAGCGCCTTTACTTTGATTTCAACAGCACTTTTACCTAGTCATGTTAATAACATGTTGCAAAATACTCCTCCAGTTGTTGTTGGTGTTTAGGTTTTTTTTTTTGGGTTGTTTATAATAAAAAAAAAATGACAATGAAAATTAAATTGCAAAGGAGTGCATCCTTATATTTGAGGAATGTGGAATTGTGATTGAAAGCCACAAAATTTTCCATTGTCGAAAATCTGTCTTCACTACTGACAGGATTTGCTCTAAAAATCCTTTTTTTATACCCAGTATTCTACTAACATCTTGCCAATTGGCTAAAATAAGAAAAAAAAAACACTATTCCTGCTTGATATTTTAGTCCCATAAATTTTAAATTCATCAATACATTTTCACCATAATGACAAAATGCCTCTGCTTTCCTGTAAATAAAATGTTTTAAGTGATTGCATCCTTTATTTACAGATTTGAACAGAAAACGGTGACTTTTATTGTCACGGCCTCTCACTTCCGGTTAGGAGCTTTTACTGTGAAGGCGGCAGCCGGACATCCGGTTCCGCTTGCACTCAACCTGTTTGTTTTTCCTCCCTGTGAGGCTCATTAAGTGTCTCCCAAAAGCTCCGGGAGGGCTGCTGAGAACCGTCCCCGGGAGGAGTGAGGCGGCTTCGGCTCCAGGAACACCGAGTACGTCCCGTCGTCGCTTTTTTCCGGTCGGTTAAAACAGCGGAGAGGCTTTTTTTTTTTTTCTTGTCATGTCGCTCGCTAGCTTAGCCGCCGCTGCGACGTCCAGTTTTCACACAGCAGCCTTTTTGTTCAGACGCTCTGTTAACTCCGCTCTGTCCGTCCAGACCGCGTTCAGACACCCGTCCGGAACCCCGTGTGCTTGTCCATTCACCGGCCGCTCTCTCTGTGTGTCGCCCCCCCGCTCCTCGCCTCCAGCTCCGGGGCTAACCCCCGGTCACCGACCGACTTAATGGCCGGAAATCCGAGGAGGGGCGCCGGTCTGATCGGCCTGATGAAGGACGCCTTTCAGCCCCACCAGCAGCCTCTGCAGCCGCACCAGCCCGCCGTGGTTGACAAGAAGATGGTGGAGAAATGCTGGAAGCTCATGGATAAGGTACTGACCCTGTTCCTTCACGTGAACCAGCTGAACGGGGCTCTCTGCTCTTTTGCAAAACCTTGAACAGGTGCAGATGAAGCTAGTGGTTCTGCACTCCAAGCAGTGACACATTCAGATGCTCCTCCGCCGGTCCCCACCAGTGATCCCCAATATCTTTTAATACGTCATTAATATGTGATGTGTTCTTCCATGCAGTTCATGAATCAGCTATAACCTTACCAGCCTTTATTCTTTTAATCTGCAATGTCCCTCCCCATTTTACACAATGCTGAAGATCCCTGTATTGATCATGATATGCTGAGCATGTTTACCTAATGGTTTTCGTGTGTGTGTGTGTGTGTGTGTGTGTGTACACACTGATGATGGTGCACAAACCTGCTCCAGTGTTTTTAAAGCGTTCCGATCGCTGCGTCTGCCAGAGATTGTCTTGTGATTGCCACGGTGACACACTCTTTGTCCAGAAGAGGAGACATGTCAGACAGCTCTATAAAAATGTACATTTGCCTGATTGTGGATTTGTTAGACTCCTGGAATAGATCAGTGCCCCCGATGCTTCATCTAATTGGGATCGTTCCCAGTGAATTGGGTCACATTCGTGTCCCTGGGAGGACACTCTATATTTAGTGTGAGAGATCAGAAAAGCCGTGCATTAGAAAACGCTCCGGTCAGTGTGTTTTCTCCTCCGCAGTCGGTTTTAACGGAGACAGGCGTGACGGAGCGAAGAGATGGAGAGACAAGAGCTCACGACATATTAAATCAGAGGTGCTGTGGCTAGAAGAGAGGCGGCATCAGATAAAGAGTGCAATATAACCGCGGCGTGATGGAGCATGCCGAGATGAGGCTGCCTGCTGCGCACCTGTAATATCCGTCCCAGTGTCATATAGAACATGACGGTCAGTCCAGCTTTTCAATCTAAATCCAACAGTGGTGGTTCTGTGTGTACCGGTACTTTTCGCTCATACACTTCTCACATAATCTCTTATTAAATGATGCATACATTATGAAATGCATGTGATCATTGGTTAAGTCATGTCAATACTGTTCAAGGGCTGCCACAGCTAACATCCTCCACCACCTCCTCACCCTAACCCTCATTCTCTGCTGCCACATCAGAGCCACCTCCCTGTCCTCCTCCCTTCTATCCTGAAGCCCCCTCCCAGCTCGCCCTGTCCTCCCGCCTGACCGCTGGTCCATTATCTCTCCTCAGCACACCTCTAAACCATCTCAACCTGGCTTCTGTCGGTCAGTCTGAAGATCGGTTCCACTTTAGCCGTCCTTCTGTGTCCATTTTTAATCTCGCCCAGCCTGCGGCCTCTCAAAGAGGATCTCGGCATCTTCGTCCTCCAGCAGAGAAGCATGTCAGCAGTCCTCAGATGTTCAGGAAGGAGTGTGTGAACTAAAAGCTTTTCCACCTGCTTTCTTCTGACTCTGGGAACATTTAGCAAACCTCTTTCCGAGGACCTCAGAAAAAAATAAATCAGTCTTTATGCTCGAGAGCATTCAAAGCTTCACAGAAGTGGGTCATCTGCAGGACGATGGTAGGAGAAGTTGGAATGTTCCATGGTCTGAGCTGCAGGGAGCGTGGAGATGTGAAATAAGAGGCTCCAGGATGGAGCTTTGAGGAACCTCACAAGGGATTTTCATTCGCTCAGATTAAATTTTTTTTAATCAGTTTAATGCAGCGCGAGAAATTCCCGGACCAGTCTTTTGGGGAAGTATGTTGTTGACAGCAGCACTCTGTTCCAGCAACACGTGAACTCCAGACGTGTCTCTGCTCATGTACATCCTGACACTCTGCCAAGAATTTGAAAACATTTGTTTTCTGTGGTTTTAAGCGACTTCTGCAACAGCAACTCCTACATTTACACAGTTAGAAATAAGCAGAGTAAATCCACTTTATTCCAGCAAAACCTGCTCCTGGACGTCAGGTGGGATCAAACTAGAGCAGAGTGTCGCTGTGTGTGTGTGAAGCTTTAAACGAGCCTTCGGGCTGTAAACCACAGCCGGAGCCGTCGCAGTAAAGTTAATACCGCTGCTGTTCGTCTGATAAACCACTTCTCAGAAGCATGAGTTACAATAACCAGTAAAGTTGTGATGATTCTGTTATAGTGGATATGTTCTCCGTCTGCTCGTCAGCCTCCGGTTTACCGGTCGCTCGGTGTGTTGTTTGAAGGACGGACTCGGTTTTCTGGTGTCTGGAAGCTCAGAATGGGCCGACGGTTTTTTTGAGTGGCCTCTGAAGAAGTACGACTTTCACTTCCTGTGAGGAGATCTATTATTAAAGCCGTGTCGCACAGCGTGGAAGAGCCTCTATTCTGAGCATGGCTTATGAAGCAGTTTATACTGATGATCATTTTCTTATCTTTCCGGCCCCAACCAGAGCAGCCGGGATCAGTAGTCCCAGTCTAAACGGAGTGTAGGTGACGGTGACGAGCGGCCACATTCATCACCGATCCTCCATAATCACACCTGCACCGTCTGACCCGTTGTTGTGAAATGTGTGAGGCATTGTTAATCCCGAGGGTGAGAGTGTTTTTGGATTAACGCCCTGCCGTGCGGCGGCACCTCGGCAGTGTGTGGCCTCCGCCGGGGCTCAGCTGACGCTTATCTGCTGTCCTGCCACCTTGCCAGCCGTTCTGAGTGTTCTGTGGTTTTGTTTCTTGCTTCCCGTCCAGGTGGTGCGTCTGTGCCAGAACCCGAAGGTGGCGCTGAAGAACAGCCCGCCCTACATCCTGGACCTGCTGCCCGACACCTACCAGCACCTGCGCACCATCCTGTCCAGGTACGAGGGCAAGATGGAGATCCTGGGCGAGAACGAGTACTTCCGGGTCGTCGTGGAGAACCTGACCAACAAGACCAAGCAGACCATGAGCCTGTTCAAGGAGGCCAAGGAGCGGATGTACGAGGAGAACTCGCAGCCCAGGTAGAGTCCAGAGCGCCTCTCTCTCGCCCTCTCTCTCTCTCGCCCTCTCTCTCTCTCGCCCTCTTTCTCAGCGGCGTCAGGCATCTCAGAGTGTGTTTGATCAGGAACTGATTAAGCTGTTGCAGAGCGGCCCACTTCCTCTGTTTCTCAGAAAGTCCTTACGAGGCGAAAGCTCTTCCTTTTGACGCACCGATTGTAATCAGGAGCTTCCTCATTCGCTGCTCTGCATCGTCAAAGAGGCGCCAGATCACTGTTCAATCTTCCAGATCAAATCTCTGGACGAAGCCTGGCGCTGCAGCTTGAGAACCCCCTCAGGTTCGGTAGAAAGGCGGCGTCCTGGAGGGCCTGTGGCGCCGGCTCTGACCGTCCGAGCCTCACTCCTCCACTCCTGTGTTCTGTCTCTCAGGCGGAACCTCACCAAGCTCTCCCTGATCTTCAGTCACATGCTGGCAGAGCTGAAGGCCATCTTCCCCAACGGCCTGTTTCAGGGCGACAACTTCAGGATCACCAAAGCTGACGCCGCAGAATTTTGGAGAAGGTCGTTCGGGGACAAGTGAGTTTCAGCGTCGGTGCAAACTGAGCACAACACGTGGCATCAGAGTGAAAACACACACTGACACAAACTCCGCCTTGTGTCCAGGACCATCGTGCCGTGGCGGACGTTCCGTCAGGCCCTCCACGAGTTCCACCCCATCAGCTCGGGCCTGGAGGCCATGGCCCTGAAGTCCACCATCGACCTCACCTGCAACGACTACATCTCCGTGTTCGAGTTCGACATCTTCACCCGCCTCTTCCAGGTGAGCCCGGAGCGCCGCCGACACGGGACCGGCGTCACCGACCCGTTCACACCCCAGCCGCAGCGCGACTGGAGCCAGAAGATCAAATACAGCGTTTCTTTTAACAAACCTGGCAATTCTTCTCTGTGTGTGTGTCTGTGTGTGTGTCTGTGTGTGTCTGTGTGTGTGTCTGTGTGTGTCTGTGTGTGTCTGTGTGTGTGTGTGTGTAGCCTTGGTCGTCTCTCTTGAGGAACTGGAACAGCCTGGCCGTCACACACCCGGGCTACATGGCCTTCCTGACCTACGACGAGGTCAAAGCTCGACTTCACAGGTTCATCCACAAACCTGGAAGGTGAGACGCACGCCACGCACGCACGCGCACACACACACACAGTTTGACTGACCCCCACCCGTCCTCCCTCTCAGCTACATCTTCAGGCTGAGCTGCACCCGGCTGGGCCAGTGGGCCATCGGCTACGTGACGGCGGACGGGAACATCCTGCAGACCATCCCCCACAACAAGCCGCTGTTCCAGGCGCTCATCGACGGCTACAGGGAGGGATTGTGAGTCCAGTATCAGCACACTGCTCACACACACACACGTCACGCAGAGCTTCAGTCCGACGCTGCCGTTACACACCGCCGCCTCCAGGTCGGACACACACACACGCACGCACAGGTCGCAACAGGGCTATTGATCTGTGTCCTCTTTACAGAGTGAGCTTGTCGTCCAGAGGTCATTTATGCTTATTTAACTTTTACTTTCTGTTGGAAATCTTCGTGTTTTAACTTGATTTAATTTACATTTTTATCCAGAAAACTTCTCTGCTTCTGCTTTTCATCACACACCACACCCGGTGATATGAAAACGAACTACACCCAACACTGCTGTCGCGATGTGAAGCCTTTTGTTTGGCTGGATTTGTGTGTTTTTCTATCTTTACATGAAGGTCTATTTGTTCTCCCTTGCTTTATTGATTGGTGTTGATGAACCTCCTGCTGCAGCATCAAGATAAGACCCTGTTTATGGAGCGTTTCCAGTGAAAACACGTTTTTTTTATTCTTATTTCAGAAAAAAAAAAGTCACATTGAAACGTTTTGAACACTAAAGAAATGAGGGAAACGGTGTGTTTGTCCTGTCGAGCCACTAGTGGGCGCTGTCTTCACCTGTAATCTTTCTGCATGTTTTGGTCCAGTCGGACCTCGTTTCCACGGCGGCCAGGAGCCACTGAGAACGCTGTGTGTGGAATTCTGGGAGAAAACACAACTTTCTGACTTGGTAGTTTTACCGTTGACAGCCACTCGCTTTAATATTTACATCGTATAGTTCTCTTATTTCACAGCACAAACGGCACCCTCTAGTGGCCCGTCATGAGAACTACATCGCTTTCTTGCGTTTCTGCTTAACAGACAGAATGTATAAACGTGAATCGGCGTGTTTTCTCTGGAACGCTGTCCCCTCGCCGCCACACGGGGGCAGCAGCAGCTGATGGAGCTGGCCTCACCGCTGTGTTCTCTCCTAGCTACCTGTTCCCCGACGGCCGCGCCCAGAACCCGGACCTGACGGGGCTGTGCGAGCCGTCGCCGCAGGACCACATCAAAGTCACGCAGGTCGGCGCTCTTCCCGCTCAGCCAGCCTGGGCAGCGTGTCGGAGTGGATCCAGCTGTTCACGCCTCCTGCTTCCTCTGTCTAACTCCACCCCTCCGCCCGTCCTCCCTGCAGGAGCAGTACGAGCTGTACTGCGAGATGGGCTCCACCTTCCAGCTCTGCAAGATCTGCGCCGAGAACGACAAGGACGTGAAGATCGAGCCGTGCAGACACCTGATGTGCACCTCGTGTCTGACCGCCTGGCAGGTGACGGCCTCCGCCGCCGATGGTTCTCTTCATGTCTCTTCATGTTCTGTCTGAAGTTGGGGCTGTCATTAGAGAACCAGCAGCTCCCTCTAGTGGCATCGCAGCGACGTTCACTTCTACGGCTCAGTTCCTACTGAAGGCACTGAAACCTGCTGGGATTATGAGACGCTCCCTGTGTTTCGGGTGTGTGTGTGCGTGTGTGTCTCAGGAGTCGGAGGGTCAGGGCTGCCCGTTCTGCCGCTGTGAGATCAAAGGCACGGAGCCCATCGTGGTGGACCCCTTCCACCCGAAGGCGGGCGGCGCCTCCTTCGCCGGGTTCCAGGCAGCGGGCAGAGCGGAGGCGGCGGGCGGCGAGGAGGACGAGGACGAGCGGCTGGAGGACCAGAGCCTGGTCATGAGCAGGCTGGCCTGCTCCAAGGTCGGTTCCCGTCGCCGCGCGGCGCCCGTTACCCGTTCTGACGGCCGGGGTCACTGACTGTCTGGGCGGTGCAGGTGGAGCGGCCCCCGTCTCCGGTGTCCCAGCTGCCCCCGGTGCCCCCGCGGCTCGACCTGCTGCAGCAGAGGGCGTCCGGCTCCCAGGGCGCCGCGGCCAAGGTGAGCGGGACGGGAGGCTCCCCGGGTTTGAGGGTGGAGGTCTGGATCTCCGTCCTCTGCTCTGCTTCCTCGCAGATGGGCGCCACGCACCGGGACAAGCCGCTGCCGCTGCCCCCCGCCCTGAGGGAGCTGCCCCCGCCCCCGCCCCCGGAGCGCCCCTCGCTGGCCGGCCCGGACTCCCGGCTCCAGAGGAGGCCGCTGCCCTCCACCCCCGACCAGCCCGCCTGGGCCTCCAACTACATGGTGCCGCGCCCCCCCACCAAGGCCCCGGGGGGTCCCGGGGGCCCCGCGGCCCCGGCCTCCAGCCCGCAGGGCAACGGGGCCGTCGGGGACCCGGCCAAGCCGCAGGCGGCCACCAACGCCATCTACTGCCTGGCTGCGAGGTACGGGGCGGGGAGGGGGCGGGGAGGGGGCGGGGCTGGGACCCCCGGCGCCGCTGGGCTCCTCTGACCCGTCGCCTTGTGACCGGCAGGTCTCTGTCGGCGTCCGCGGAGAAGGCGCCGTCCGACTGCGAGGAGAACGAGTACATGAGCCCCACCTCGCTGCCGGCCCCCGGCGGCCCCTGGGCCGGCACGGGCGCCGCGGTGCCGCCGCCGCCACCGGGGGGCCACCCGGACACCAGGTAGGCCCCGCCCCCTCACCTCTGACCTCTGTCTGCTGAGCCGAGCCGTTTGGAGCCGCAGCGCCTCAGGAAGACGTCCGAGTTCAGATTAAGGCGCCACCATTAATCGATTTTGAACCGTAACCGACTTTTTGGGTTAAGACCATGTTAAAAACGCTGATATCGTTCGTGAACGAGTTCGGCTTTTCACATGAACGCGTCCTTTTTGGAGCCTCTAGGCCACCGTAGTTTCTCCGGCCCGTCTCATCACGTCATAACAGAAGTGTGTGCTGCCTTCGCTCAGCGTCTGGTAACCAACAACAACAAGCATGGCTGCTGCCGGAGAAGTTACGTTTGCTCAGGGAAGTGAAGTTTTAGGCTGAGTTCATACCGACTTGGGCATCCAGATCGACCTCGGACCTCCTCAAAGCGGCCCCGGCTCCACCCAAAAGTAGATCAACCCAATGTGAAAAAGGTGTTCACACTGTGGCTCCCGGCTCGACCGTGGGCCGCTACGTCAGGTCGAGCCAAATACCTTCGGTGTGACACAGTTTCTGCTGTTCATTGATTTTTGTTCAGGTAAGGCCAGAGGGAAACTGACTGCAGCATGTTACCTGAACCTGCCTGCCTCCCTCACCTGACCGGCTGGCTGACAAACTAACTGACTGAGATTTATTTTACGTTGCAGGGAATTTTTCTTTTGCAAAAAGTGACTTTATTCATTCTATTTTTTGTTTAAAGTAAGAACAGGGACCTGGAGTGTGTTAAGATGAGGCGCTCTTAATCCCAGGGGATTCTTGTTTATTTGCAACAGAATTAAGTTGACTGGCAATAAGGATGCATATTTGAGACTGATTGTTCACTTTGGATTTTATATTTGACAGTTTTGCACTATTCAGTCAGTAACGTGACCAGGGACCAGGGATTTGTTGAATCCAAACAGAGAAAATAAGGTTCAGTAAAAGACATTCAAAGTACTTTATTCACTTTTTTTTTTTTTACAAAAATTCGTAATCGTAATGGAAAAATCGGGTTTAAGAGAAAATAATCGGGATTATATTTTTAGGCACAATGGAGCAGCCCTGCTGCAGACCCTCAATGTCTCTGTAGTGGTTTCACCTGTGAGCCGCTGGAGCTGTGGAAGTATCGACGACCAATGTTTGATCAGTTTTACCCGTTTTTACACTTTTGACTTCTAGTTATTTCTCGTTTTTAGTTTTTTACTGTGAGAATTTTTCAGCTTTGTGGTTATTGGAAGTGTTATTCCTCTTAGGTATGTTTGATTCTGTTCTTCCCTTTTTCACACCGATTGGAGACATTTTAGCATTTTTTGGGGCATTTTTGCCATTTTAGTTTGAACCGTATTACCTGCTTCTACCTTCTGTCAGCCATTTTTAACCATGAGAAATTAATTATTTTGTAAAAAGTACAAGAAAAATAAACGTTTTTTTTTTAAATACATTAAATTTTCTGAAAGCTGTTAGAGCAGCTCAAGGAAGTCACCTATTTGAAGCATTAATTTTTTTCATCCAGTAGGAGGCGCCACAGTCTCATCCAGCTCCTGGCCTCAGACTCTTCCTCCTTGGTTTTTTTCCTGTTTGAATAATTGAGGGGCTGTAGTGGCGAGGAGACGAAGGCGGCTGGTTCAAAGCCCGGAGAAGTGATGAAATGCAGAATAAAAATACATCTGAGCTCCAGCGAGCCGCGATCCGGAGCGCTCTGCAGACCCGAGTCATTCCTGTGCGATGTGGAGCAGCGCTGAGCAGGGCGTGTTTAGATCTGGGTCTGTAGTGAATAGTTACAGGACCACTTCCTGTCTGCTGACCACTTCCTGTCTGGGCCCACAGCGAGGCGGGGGACAGTGACTCGGAGGACCCCCAGGTGTACGAGTCCATGTGTAACATCCAGAGCCAGGCCGCCTCCTCGGACACCGCGCAGGCCTCGGATTACGGTAACGCTCCTCCACACCGGGGGTGTCCAACATGAAGCCCGTGGGCCCAAACGGGCCTGCAGGACGCTCGACTTCGGCCCGCCAAGCAAACGGCGAGGATTCAAACTGAGCTGTGTTTTTCAGACCACCCTCCCCCTCCTCTGGCGGCGGCGGCCTCTCAGGACAGGCAGGAGGACGCCATCCTGGAGGACGTGTACGAATACGACTGTCCCAGACCGGCGGCCCCCCCGGCCCCCACCAGGAGGACGCTGTCCGACATGAGCGGCCCGTCGGCAGCCTTCAGCGGCCTCAGCGTGGACGCGGCGCTGGACTCCAGTGAGTACGCCTCGTCCTGACCGGCGGACGAGTCCAGATGGTCAGCCGTCTCAGGGCGGACGCAGGCCACACTCAGATGTCCTCCAGCGTGGACACGACCAGCCGCATCCAAGCAGCTCTTGGCAGAGATTCCCCCAAACGTTCCAAGGAAGGAGGAAAAAAAAGGGAAACGTGGTTTTGGCATCAAAAAACAGCTAAAGTAACAGATTGGAGAGAAATGTAGAAACGGTTTCAGAGGCGAGTCGAGGCCCCGATTCAGCCGGTTCTCCAGAGGTTCCCCCCCTGACTCCGCTGTCCTCTGCTTCCAGGTCTGTTTGTGGCGGGCGTCGACCCCGAGCGCCCCCCCAAGCCCCTCCCCCGTCGAGCCAACTCGGACCGCCGGCCCCGGCCCCTGAACCGGGACCTCTCCGCCCCGCTGCCGGAGCTGCCGGGCCCCTCCTCCCCCGTGCTCCCCCCTCACCCCCCGCCGGCCCCCCTGGTTGCCGCCGCCGCCACCGCCGGGGGGAGCCCCGCCCTGAACGGCGAGATCGAGTGCCTGATGTCTCAGGGCTACTCCATCCAGGACATCCAGAAGGCGCTGATGATCGCCCAGAACAACCTGGAGACGGCCAAGAACATCCTGCGAGAGTTCGTGTCCATCCCGCCGGCGCCGCACATCGCCACATAGTCGCTCCAGCCCGGCTCCGCGGCACGCCCCCCCGCGGGGGCCCCGGTGTCCAGGTCATACCACCACAGCCACAGTCAGCAGAGCGAACAGCGGCCGGCAGGAGTTGGCGTTGGTCCGTCTCCTGCCTGATATGACCTGAACGCCAGGAGAGCCAGAAGCCCCCCCCCCCCCCCCGGCTCCTGTCCCCGCCGCTGCTGTGCAGCCGCCCCACCCCCGGTGCTTTTATCAGCTTCTCGCTAAACCTGGCGGCGTCGGGAAACGTAGCTTCGGGAGCCGGCGGGCCGAGCGGCGCTCTGTGAACGTGGAGTGGACAGCGTGGCAGCGTCTCCTCCAGTGAAATAACCAGTTTGATGTTTAACGTGTCGTGCCGTGTGTCAGACTAACATGAACTAACGTTTCATCAGGAGGCGCGCTCTCTCTCTCTCTCTCTCTCTCTCTCGATGTCTCTCTCTTTTCCGCCGGCTCAGACGGGAGGTCAGTCAGACTGGAGGGACGGGCGCTGAGACGGAGGCGGGACTCGGACTCAGGTACTCACTAACCCGGGACGCCGCAGACGCGCTCCACTGAGCGTCTCGGGTTTCAGCCTCTCAGCAGCTCCTCAGCTGGAAACCCAGAGTTAGAATGAACACATGAACGGAGCTCTGAGGGACCGCGGGACGGGCGGAGTCCCTCCAGTCCGCCGGAACGGAGGGTCGGCCAGTTAAAGGACGGGCGAGACTAACGGTCGGTCGTCCTCCCGGTCCGCGCCGCCGCCTGATGACTCCTGCAGTAGTAAACGTGCCTTCTGTCCATCAAAACCAAAACGCAGCTCTGACCTTCCCTCTGTCAGAAAGGTCAAGGGTCAGGTCACCGGTTAGCTGAACGTGACTCCCGGATTCCTTCAGAGGAGCTAGAAGCTCCCGGCGTTAAATGGATTCCGGTTTACTCCACTAACGACGCTCATGCTGATACTAATGTGTTTACAGCAGGAGTCGGACTGAATGCTGGGAGACGCGGCTCGTCTTCACTCGTCTGGAGTTTCCTGACCGCCGTAGCTTCTCTAACACCCCGGAAACACCCGCTCTCACACACCCTTCCCCTGACCGGACACTGGGCCGCTCAGTCCGCCGTGGCAGGTTCACTTCCTGAGCACTTTAGCGGCCGGTGGGCGTGGCCAGAGCGGCGAGCCGGCTCGGCGTCGCCAGCGCGTGGTGAAAACAGAGCCGAGCGGCCGGTAGACGTGGCCTCAGGTTCCCGTTTCCGCAGCTTTAACCCCCCATCCCGAACCCAAAGCCGAGGCTTCGTCTCAGAGCCGAGTGGACGCTCCTCTTCCTCTTCCTCCACTTTAATCTCATTAACTTGCCTTTTTTCCAGCAGGAACTTGCCTACTACTAAAAAAAACAACTTGTCTCCATTGCTTTGTTGTTGCCAGTGTAGATATGATTTATTTATTGTCTTTTTAATATCCTCTGCATTCATTGTGTTGCCATGTTTTCATGCCTAAGCCATTAAGATTTTTAATTAAACAGTATTTTCTTTAACGTCTGGCCCGCCTTGCTTCCTTCCTTCACGTTCGGGAGCGTCGCCTCCACCTGTGAGCGGAGGCAGGGCGGAGCGCCGGTACCGGCTGGATCCTGCGCCGCTTCCTGTCCGCTCACCGTCACACCAACTCAACACTCAAACTTTTTTTTTTCTCTTTTTTTATTTGGCATTATTTTCTTGCAAAAAATATATAAAAAAAAAAAATGCAAGCATTCAAGAATCACATGTACAGGACTTAATTTACACACATTTAGAAAAGAACCGAACGTAACAGCAGTGTTTGGAGCCGCCTTCTCACAGTCTGGGAGGAAAATGGCGCCCAGCATGGAGCAGGTTCATGACGGAGTCCGACCTGACCTCAAAACCTCAACAGTACTCCTGAGGAAGGAAAAACCAAACCACTGGCTGCCACGTTCACGCTGCAAGTCATCGGGGCAACGTCGCAGTCAACAATATTCACAGAGTGGCCCTGAACGCAGCGTCCCAGTGTCCCTTTGGCCTGATCGGTCTGAAGAAACGGCAGCGAGGAGCTGGACAGAATCAGTGGAAATGCAGTAAAACTGAGGCGCAGGTTGTGGAAAAGCAGTGATACGCTGACGATACAATATTAAATGTTTCAGGCGTCTCACAAAGACTTCAGTCCCAAAACAGATTAAGACTTTCACCCTGAAGGTTTCTCTCAAAAACATTTTAAGACATGGGAAACTTTTATTTACAACAAAGAAAAGGAAAAAAAAAACATTTGGAATTTCTGAATGTGTAATTTTTTTGTCTAATGTAGCTGTTGATGAGAATATAAGGATGAAGCCTTCTTCTTTTCTTAGGTGTTTTGGAAGTTGAAGTCCTCGCTGCATTTATTTTTAAAAATAGAAAGAACCTCAAACATGAACAAGTCTTTTTGTTCTAACGAGTGGAAACACTGGGACGCTTCAGGAGGAACAGTAGAAACAGAAAACAGCAAAAAAACCAGTAAAATCAAATTCAGTGTATGATGCATTCTCACAGAAAACAAACGGGCACAGCAGAACGCCGAGCCGGTTCGGGACCGGTCGGGACCGGTCGGGACCGGTCGGGACCGGTCGGGACCGGTCGGGACCGGCACCGAGCCACACAGCAGGTGGCAGGAGGCGGAGACGGCGTTCACACCGAGCCTCTTCCCGTCCTGAACACCGGTCACCACCAAACGAACATCTGAGTGCCAGAATATCTTAAATAACAAAATATATATAATATTTACACTTTCATTTGGAAAAAAAAAACCAAAAGAAGGAATGAGGGCCGCCGTGCCTCGCTGACCGACGGGAACAAAACCAAGAGGAACATTCACTCAATGCGAGATACACGTCTGTACAGTGTGTGTGTGTGTGTGTGTGTGTGTGTGTGTGTGTTTAAACTGGTGAATACTGCTGGGGGAGTCCAGGACCCCCTGCAGCTCTCAGATCAGTGAGCTGACTGCTGGCTTCATGCGTCCTGCTGGAGGAGAGGAGGAAGAGGAGGGTGGGCTTCTTCACTGCAGGGACAGAGGGGGACACACACACACACACACACACACACTGTCAGAGACACTGAAGACCTCCTGAGGACAGGAACGGGGCGGCCGCCTCTCACCTGGTCGCTGGAGGCCTTCTGGTCTCCGTTGACGGCCTTCAGCAGCACGGCCTCCTCCTTCTGGCCGCCGCTCTTCATCTCCACCACGATGTCGTCTTTGGCGCTCTTCTCTTTGGTGCTGCTGACAGAAAACACCACCTTCACCCGTCTGCTGGGATTCTCGCCGCCGCAGCGTGATTTTAAGAACCAGAGCCATGCCGCAGGTGGGACGAGGGCGAGACTCACATCTCCTGCTTCCCGGAGCGTCCGCAGGGGATCTTTCCCTTCTTGTGCAGGAAGTAGACGACGCTGCCGAGGAAGGCGAGCAGCAGCAGGCACAGGATGATGACCACGATGATCACCCCACTGCCCTCAGCTGCACGGAGACGGGAGGAGAGGCGGTTCAAATTTACAGTTTCCCCTGAATGCACCACGAAGTGAATCAACCTGAGTACACCTTTGTGAAGAAAACCTGAGAACAGCTGAAAGTGTGTAAACAGATAAATAACTGCAAATGAGGAAAGAAATTGTGACAGAAATGTGAGTTTGTTTCATTAGAACAGAACAGAATGTGACTGCAGGGGGTATCGGGTCCAATAAATCCATGAATGATGAAGCTTTCTGACGGTGCTCTGTGAAAATGGTGGAAAGATATGAATCACAAAAGAGACCGTTGCTTCAACAGGCGACAGCTTCATCTAGTCTTCCTGATATCGAGCAGCGTCGCCATGATGGTAAGAAACCACGGAAGAGATGGTTTCTGATGAAAAACAACGGAGTTCTCAGCCGGAGATCTGAAGATATGAAGCTCCGCTTCCTGTGACTTCAAATTCATCTTCAGGCCCGTTTCACGTGAAAACAGGAAGCTCTGCTGTGTTCCAGAACAACAACGATGTTCAGAGCCTGAAAACCTGGAAACCTGGAAACGCTGCTCCTGGTCCCAAGTCCCCGAAAACAGTCCCAGTAGACCGACTAGACCCAGGATTTCCTAAGACTCCCAGTCCAGACTCTCCTGGTCCTGGTCCTGGTCCAGACTCTCCTGTTGTCTGCAGTGTGTGTGTGTGTGTGTGTGTTTGTGTGTGACTTCACTATAAAGACAGACAGCGCCCACTACTGGCTGAACAGGAAAACGTGTCGTCTGAAGCATTTCTGAAAACCGTGGAGAGAAGCGGAGTTGATGAAAGTCGGAGGGTTCGGTGTTCTCAGTGTGAAGAACTCCAGCCTGTAATTACATCAGCTACTGCCCCTCGCGCTGGAAGCTCTGCGTTCTTCACCACAGGCCGCCTTTTCCCTTCAGGCCTGTAAAGACGCGACGACCCGAAGTGACGCTGACGGTGGAGCCGGAGAATTGCCCCATAACAACAACACGAACAATGCTTCTCTGTAAATAAGAGCAGATTTCCCTGGAATGTAAAACCCACAGCAGCGAGTCATAGAGCGCCGTAAAACAGCCCTGAACAAACAGCCGTTCCAGGCTGCTGCGCTCTGAAATGTGCTGCTGTTAGGGTTTTCTGCCCATATCAAAGAGAATATCTGAGGCTCCCAGAGGCCACAGCCAGAGATCTCCCAGAGAACCGCCGGCTCTGAGAGAGGAAAGATACATAATGGATGAACTCCTCCAACCCTGCATCCACACAACACACCAGAGGAGAGCGAGGGAGTCTGAGAACGGAGGAGGAGGAGGAGGAGGAGGAGGAGGAAGAGGAGGACGACAGAGGCGTCTTTAACTGGAGGAGGCGGGCGGACAAATCATCTTACCAGGAGAGAAGGGAGCGGGAGTGGTGACTCTGGGAACTGTGGACAAGTAGAACAAGACTTAGAGAGGAGCAGGGCTGGGAACACACACACACACACACACACACACACACACACACACACACACACACACACACACACACACACACACACACACACACACACACACACACACACACACACACACACACACACACACACACACACAGCTTTCCCTGGAGGGTTTTTTCATCCACGGCTTCACTTTCCTCAGATCTCATGCTGCACCCAGAATGCCGTTTTGTTTTTCATACATTTCAGCGTTCATGGTAAATGTGTGAACTCTGAATTATAATTAGGTTCATGAATGTGTCTGCAGATTTGCTGACTTCTATCAGAATCCCCGTCCGTCTGAGGTTCCCAACCGGCTGCGATGTTCCAGATGTGAGACGGACTTCACTATTTCCTTTAAGTGGCAGTGGCTGTGAGGTGGAGGCTGGTCTGGTTTTCAGGGTCAGCTCTCAGCTCAGGCTTTACAACGCTGCTGGATGATAGAACCAACCAGGAAGTAGATGATGAACTGACAGTAGCGTGTTCTGACTGTGAAGACATCGAGATATTTCACTTTTTGGTATTTCCTGTTATTCTATTGTAAAAACAAGAACCTCTTTTCCAAATATGAACCAGCAGAGTGAATGGATGATGGATGGATGGATGGATGGATGGATGGATGGACGTGTCTTGATAAAGCTCTGCTCTTCCCAGTCCTGTTCCGCTGACACTTGTTGCTCATCTTATGGTTTCTATTTGTCTTCACATGGCTGCATTCTCTAAAACCTCCTTCATGAAATAAACATCAGTTCAAACCTGCTTTACTAGTTGCAGTAACCCACTGGAGGCTGGAAATGAAAACACGGATGCTGAAACGTCACTGATGGATTCTACAGCTGAAGCCTTCAGATTTAAGGACAGATTCACTTCCAGGAGCTAAACAGCTTCAGTTGGACTCTTCTAGCCTCTAGATGCACAGAAGGTCTATAAAACATGTTCGTCTGTTGTAGTTTAATCCTTTTCATTTATTCATTCGCTGTGGTCTCTTTGGAAACATTGGACGGCTTCTGTCAAATGTTCATTTGTGACTGAAGTGTTCTTCCTGAGGAGCACATTCGTTGAATTTTCAACGTTGAAGTTTCATTAGAGAATGTTTATGGGTGCATCTCTGATCAGGATACGACCCAGAGTACAGACTGACTGACTGTCAGGGTGTGGCAGCTCCCAGGATGCAGCGCTGCTTTACTGAAGAATGAAGGAAGCCTATGAGGGGATTTAGTGGAAGAAACTCATTTCAGCTTCAAAAGCAAAGTAAGTTCTTTATAATTCTACTACAGCAGAGAGCAACCCCCCGCCCCCCCGACACACACACACACACACGCACATCTTTACTCTTCAACAAATCCCTTAATTAAGCAGCAGCCAAATATTGTGCGACGCTTCGTCACACTGGAAGGAAAACCGCAATTAAAACGGCCGAAAGATGAAAGAAAGAAGGAGCGGCGCCGCTCTTTAACCGAACAGGGAGCAAATATTAGAGATGTGAGAGCATCCAGGGCGTAATGAGATTCCACTGTGTGTGTGTGTGTGTGTGTGTGTGTGTGTGCGCTCACTGGCTTTGATGCTGAAGGCCTTGACTTCGGCGCCCATGCTGTTGGAGGCGTTGCAGAGCGCGCTGACGTCCGCCGTCACCCTGACCGACACCACGCTGTGAGCCATGCGCTCGCTGGCCCTGCTCACCACCTCGTACCAGTTCTGCAGAGAAGAGAGTCGGACTCAAGATGCTGAAGGTACCACAAGCGGCCCCTGCAGCCTTTTCGCCATGATGCTTCCTCCACCGTGATGACAGTTTTCATACAACCATCCTTTAAATAATTAAAGTGAAAAAATTCATGAAAAAAAAGAGGAAAACTCACTAAAACCAACTACAACAGCAATAAATTGTCGTAAAATGAGTCTAAACTGTGACGTTTGTTCACATGCTCTGCAGGTCTGGGTTGTTTTTATGGGTGGAAAATGGAGAAATCGGCTCTTTTGGTCATGAAGTTTGCAGACGGCTGCATTATTCATTCACTAAACCTGAAAAATAAGCTCAGAGTTCATAAATGAACACGTTTCATGAGAAAGAGGACCAGAGAGAATCGTCTGATTCAGGATTTTCACGGTCATCCCCTGAACGGGGTTGAGTGTGTTTTCTGACCACGCTCTTTGTTCACGCTGCACAACTCCGGAGTGCTCTTTGCTTTTGTTGGAAATGAGGTGAAGTTCGTCCAAAAACTTCCCCGCAGCCGTCCGTCCAGCTCCGCCAAGAAATATGTCTGGAGCTCCTGATGAAACCAGCAGTTAAAACACAGGCCTGGCAGAGGGCCGGAGCCCGGACATACATGTAGAGGACCAACACCGAAGATCTGCTCCGCAGAAAACCACAGCTGCTCTCAGCGGCTCCGCCAACACAAACCTCCAGTTCGGGGGAAAAACAGTCTGTGTCCGGGAGCTGCAGGGACCGGGGGGCCTGCAGGGACCGGGGAGACTGCAGGGACCGGGGGGCCTGCAGGGACCGAAGGGGTCTGCAGGGACCGGGGGGCCTGCAGGGACCTGCAGGGACCGGGGAGCTGCAGGGACCGGGGGAGCTGCAGGGACCGGGGGGCCTGCAGGGACCGGGGGGTCTACAGGGACCGGGGGGCCTGCAGGGACCGGGGGGCCTGCAGGGACCTGGACTCTGCGATCCGCTGCTCACAGTCCGTCCAGACAGAACCGCAGAGCTCCGCTTCACAGCTGGGCTTTCAGGAACATAATGTAGTCCACTTTAGAGCCTCAGGAGGGGATGATCTACTAGGATCTACTGGGATCCATCAGGATGTACCAGGATCCACAGTGATCTACCAGGATCTACTGGGATCCATCAGGATGTACCAGGATCCATCGGGATCCACAGTGATCTACCAGGACCTACCGAGATCCACAGTGATCTACCAGGATCCATCAGGGTTCAGAATAATCTACCATGATCAACTGGGATCCATTAGAATCTACCAGGAACTGCAATGATCTACCAGGACCTAACTGGATCCAAGCGGATCTATCAGAATTCCATGAAGATCTACCAGGATCTATGATGGTCTATCAGGATCCATGATGATCTACCAGACCCAATGGGATCTGATGATCTACCAGGATCAACCGGGATCCTCACTGATCTACCAGGACCTACCAAGATCCACAGTGATCTACCGGGATCTACTGGAT